>NW_017181113.1:24638-32915 GCF_001652005.2 Ceratina calcarata
ATTAACAGTAAAAATTAGATTCAGTTGCCTTATTTGTACTAATGCATTTAAACGATTATAACTAAAAATGTGTATCCTAAAACGAGAAACTGATAAAACTATTTTATTTCAAATAATAGACATTGTTGTTATTAACGGTGATTAATTTATTCCATTAAAGATTTGCGGAATGTGCATAATAAATTTTGTGAAAGATGAATCGCCTATTTTCTTCATTTTCCAATTACAAAAGTTATCCTGTCTCTCAATATTACTAAGTAAACAAAATCTGTATAAATATTATTGACGAATGCAGCGACTTGTTATTGCAATTTCTGTTTCTTCTGCAAGTAAACGTTTGCACAACTTATTCTTATCTTATCTAATTCCAATAAAATGACATTTGACCTGCAAGACCCCCGCGAATTGCGAGATATTTCCATTCGTTTAAATCTAATTTAATTCGTAAACATGCGTACGTATGGCTGTAGAGAAGTAATCAGAACCTATATCGAGTGTTGGGATTACTTCAGGGTCGCACATCGCACACTTGTTGCTCAGGCGATCGTAGAAGCCGGTTATGCACAGCAGTACCGATTGATACATTTAATTTGTAATTTACTTCGATTTTCAAAGTACTATTAAGAAGAAACCATGTCGGGTGGAAATTTAGGTGAGTTACATTTACGATTTTTATTAAAATGATGATAATCGAGAGAAAGAAATATTACAGACAACGTGGTCGAAGAGTAAACTGTCTTTTCAATGTTAATTACGATGTATTTCTTACGACTTTCAATGCCACGTGTCTAACAGATATTATTTGTTGCTTTAATAACTATATCTTTTTGTAACATTCGCAGCACTTTTAAGTGTATCCGATAAGACGGATTTATTGCCATTTGCCAGAAAGTTACACGAGTTAGGTTTGATTTTAATTGCGTCTGGTGGTACGGCGAAGTCCTTGAGAGACTCTGGTCTTCCAGTGAAAGATGTTTCTGATATCACCGGTGCACCTGAAATGCTCAACGGAAGAGTCAAGACTCTTCATCCTGCAGTTCATGCTGGTAACGAAATTAATATATGCTTCTAATGTTACGTAAACATTTAAATTCGCTTAACAAAAGATTTTCCTCTTCTGTAGGTATACTAGCTAGACTAACAAAGTCCGACAAGGAAGATCTCCTTAAACAGAATTACGAGCTTATCCGAGTGGTCGTCTGTAATTTATATCCATTTGTTAATACCGTTGCAAAACCTGATGTAACGATCGAAGATGCAGTGGAAAACGTAGATATCGGAGGAGTGACTTTGCTAAGAGCAGCGGCCAAGAATCACAACAGGGTAACAGTTATTTGTGACCCTAAAGATTATGAGAAAGTTTGGAAAGAAATGGAATCATCTGCGAATAAAGATACTTCCTTGGACACGAGGTATACCTCTTATCAGAGAAATTAGTTCTGTCGCTTCCTCGTTCATATAATTTGTTTCATTTATTTTTTTTAATTTTTAGACAAGTATTAGCACTTAAAGCATTTACCCATACAGCAGAATATGACAATGCTATTTCAGATTATTTCCGTAAGCAATACAGTGCTGGTGTCTCTCAATTGACACTGAGATATGGAATGAACCCGCATCAGAAACCGGCACAGATTGTCACTACTTTGGACAAGTTGCCATTAACCGTAGTGAATGGTTCCCCAGGATTTATCAATCTATGCGATGCTTTGAATGGTTATCAACTAGTAAAGGAATTGAAAGCAGCTCTGGGTCTACCAGCTGCAACATCTTTTAAGCACGTTAGCCCAGCTGGAGCAGCAGTCGGTGTGCCACTGGACGCAGTGCAAGCGAAATTATGTCAAGTCGATGATTTAGTTAATCAGCTTACACCGCTTGCTACCGCTTACGCTCGCGCGCGGGGAGCAGATAGAATGTCAAGCTTCGGGGATTTTATAGCATTGTCCGATCCATGCGACGAAGTTACTGCCAAGATTATATCCAGGTAATGGTCTTACATACCATGAAGATAAAAAATATTCAATCGTATCTATTTATACAAAATTTTAGGGAAGTGTCTGATGGCATTATCGCACCTGGTTATTCGGAGGGCGCGTTGAAACTTTTAAAGAAGAAGAAGAACGGCGGGTACTGCATTCTCCAAATTGATCCGAATTATGCGCCGTCTCCTACGGAGCACAGAGTTTTATTCGGTTTAACCCTGGAGCAGAAAAGGAACGATGCAGTCATCGATAAAAGCACATTTGCTAACGTGGTGACCAAAAATTCGACCAGCATTCCTGATTCCGCTATAAGGGATTTGATTGTAGCTACGATTGCTTTGAAGTATACGCAAAGTAATTCGGTGTGCTACGCGAAGGACGGACAAGTAATTGGAATTGGTGCGGGCCAGCAATCGCGAATTCATTGCACGAGACTGGCTGGCGATAAAGCCGACAATTGGTACATTCTTTTACAGAATATTTGTTTATGCTATTGAATCGTGATACATACACAGTTTGTTGTCAGTGTGATGATCAGCTTTTCAAGTTTGCTATTGAATGTTACAGGTGGCTTCGACAACATCCTAAAGTTACCGATATGAAGTTCAAGAAGAGCACGAAACGGGCAGAAATATCGAATGCTATTGACAACTATGTGAACGGATCAATTGGGAAAGATATGGATGAAGCTACTTGGGCAGCGATGTACGAACAGGTTCCGCAGAAACTTTTGGAAAACGATAGGGTAGAATGGATAAAAAAACTGGATAATGTAGCCTTAAGCAGTGATGCTTTCTTCCCATTTAGAGACAACGTGGATAGAGCTCGATTGGTACGTAACTATAAAATACTTCGTTCGTCATGAAATTATTTAATTCGATTTGATTACAGAGTGGTGTTAAATACATTGCGAGTCCATCTGGTTCAGTCAATGACGAAGGAGTAATACAAGCTTGCGACGAACACAAAATTACAATGGTTCACACCAATCTGCGATTGTTCCATCATTAAATGAAACTGTAAAAGTTAATTGCAGTTATAATGTTATACATAATGTATGGCATGATGTCACAAACAAGGAAACAGTCAATCATTGACAAAAGTCAATCAAAGTTCAATCATTTTAGCAAATAAAACAAGTATGTTTGGAATAATGAGATTGTTTATATAAAGTTATCGATGTACGTTCAATATAAGAAAATAAATAAAAGGTTCTGTATACGTATGCACTGTTTATCTTATCTTTTTTTACAATTCGTTGCAATCCATCGGCAATACTTTTGTGTTATTATCAAAACTGAATTACAGAATAGGAAAAGGTATAATATAAAAATTGTAATCCATAATATGAAGCAAGTGACTCTACGACCGCATTGCACGCGGTTACGAGAAGAATTTGATGAAAAAGAGCTGAGTTAATAGACTAGATGGTAGGGAGGAAAATTAAATGAAACGCATTGTTTCTTTTTCATTTACTCTCGATGCGCGCTTGGTCGACTTTGAATTGCGTGCTAGGCATCGTAATTATACCGACTCGATTCCGAATCTGTAACAAAATCAAAATGAACAAATATTTGAAAGTACTGTACAAAAATAAGATCTATTAATAAAATCAATATGTATATGAATAAAGCAGCGAATTTCAAAAGAATCTATAAAGAGAAAGCTCGCGGAAGTGTAAGTAATGTATCCCAGAAATGTTTAATAAATAATGAAGTAAACGCGTATTTGTCAGTTGGAATTAACAGCGAAAGTCGAAAGTGAATACTGTAAGAACAGAAATTGTAACATTTACATTAAACAGTAAATGCATAGTAAGTACATAAGCGTCTAGGCCTGTAACAGTTATGTTATGAGAGTATAAGGGTTTGTATAATATCCCGTGAAGCGATATGCAGAACGCACCGGACTTATACGACGCACGATGGACAAATGTAGACAAATGGTCAAATACGTTACCGATAACCGATTGACAATGAGCGAAGGGAGTAGATAGGAATTGCGCTCTCGGTTATCGTGACAGTGCGTGGGCAGTTCGGGTGATATAGATAGAGCCGAAAGCTTACTTGCTTTCGCGGTTTAGTTATGTATTATAGAAACTATATAAGCAATCTTAAATGTATTTCCTGTGATCACGGGAAAGTAAGCACAACTTCATCCCATTCCTTGAAGAACAAACACCGAGTGGAGCGAAATTAATCGTCCTTGATCTCCGTTGATCGACGAACAATAAAAAGCTGATTTCTCAATTCAGACGAACCACGTCGATGCTCCATCAAGGAGAGAGTGAAAAAAGGAGTTTATTATTATTCATTGAAAAATCCGACGAAGGTATTAATCGTCTGTCACCCTCGGTTCTCCCAAATACTCGCCGAACGTTCCTTGATCGATGCTACAATAAATCAAAGCTCACCGATAACTCGCGCCTCCATTCGGTTGCGTTCCCAATCGTTCAGCGGGTCGATCCGCCACCACGGCACACCACGTCGCCGTCGTTTCCATTCACCCGGACTGACGTCACTCGAAACCCGTCGAGGTCCCGGATAAAACGTGAGCACCGACCGTTAGCCGGTAGCATCTGCAGAACCCGATCCTCCGGATAGAATCTGGTTGCGTCACGCGCCGATACAAGCGAACGGGCACACGGACTAGGGATCATCGAAGTCCTGTCCGGCAGTCCTTGACGCAGGCCTCGATCTCGGCGAAAGATGAGCAAAACTCGAGATCCGTGAGAGGAACGTGTGTGTGCTCACTTCCTCGAAGGAACGGTATTCCGAGATCGATCTTCCAGCGTTCCTAACGAATTTCCACGGTTCATCTCAGTTTTGGATAACTGAAATCAACGGTGAACCATATAAATTACTGTACAAAGCCGTTTACGTATAATTTTACAGCGTAAAATCGAAGCACTTAAATGTTCGCACAATTCGGGAATCTTTTACAGCGCGTAACAATATAAATGTGTAATCTTGTGCTTGTGTTGGGAAAGAATCTGATGCTGCAGGTGGTCAAGGAAGTTAATCGAGGTGTTCAATCAAATTGAACGCTGAAAGAAGCTGATGGAGTTTCTATTATACTTTTGTTCGATGTGATTGTCCATTCAGGATGATTCATTCGAATCGAGCATGTGTAGACATGCATCTTGTCACCCGTTACCGAGGCATCCCGAGGTGATTCGCACTTTCGGCTTTGTTATAACCAGGCCTTTTGTACGGACACGTTTTCTCTTAATTTTTGATTCCGTTCTTTCAGAAAGATAATTTCATCGTTAAACCTTTTGACACTCTTTTGTCACTTCACCTGCTATCCAATAGTACATTTCATTTTTCACAGGTGATAACGACTGAGTTTTCTAAACTAACAAACATATAATTTATTTTCTAAAATAAAAAGCTTCGACTATTTTTGCGGACATACAACAACGTGAATTCTCTCGCTGTCGAGGAAGCCTGTTAGGGTATATGGGTCATCTTTGATCGATCGTGTTTCCGTGCAGTCCGATGGATCGTCGTTGAACCTGTCGAAGCCTCGCTTCACCTTTCTTCCTTTTTGGCGTGAAACGCTCCTTTGACTGACAGTATCTGTACAAGTGGAATGAGTTAAGAACTTTTACTTTAACATCCTGATGGAACTAGAATTGAAATCGAATGGCTATGATGCGCAGGATGTTCTGCTTTAACGGGTAATACTAGCATGAATATCATTTATTCTCTAAGACGTTCTCAGACAATGCTTAATAACAGATTTTACAGTCATTTAATAGAAACACATAGAAGTTTCTAATGCCTTTTCAATGAATGATGCTTTGTTTAATATTACATTGTATAATAGAGTTTATTTAACATTAGAACTACCGGCGATTGAGGTATACCTACTTCCACCGAAGGGGTAAAAATGTCTTGTTTTTCAAATTAATAAGTTATTTAAGAAAAGAAATTAGCAATTTTTACGTTTCTATGAATGAAAAGTGAATAATAAACTGACAATGATAATACTAATAATAATTTAATAACAATAATTTTCAAAATAATTACGCTTTTGATCCACGTTCTGTGGGGGTAAAAATGACTCGTCTCGGTATATGAAGGTATACTGCATTTACATCAAAGAGACAAAAAAGAAAACTGTTTTACAGAATTAGTTATTTGCATATTTTAGAAAAAGTCGTACCAAATTTTTTAAAAAGAAAATGTACTGAAAATGAATAATGATCGTAAGAAATGCCAAACAAGTAATTTTGACCCCTCTTGGTAGATCTAGTGTTAAGGAATTAAACGACTTGCAGGTTCGTCCTCGACAGGCTCTCGACAGAGTCCTTCGATGGCCGTTAATAAAAGTCGTGAACAGGCGAGAGAGCCGCGAAGTGACCCACACACGCTCGTAGCATATTGAAATCGACGAGACGGGAACGCGTAATGGACAGTTTGAGGAGCGAGCTTAAATTGCAGGCTGCGCGAAAACGGTCCCGTCCGATGATTTATTACCGCCGCCGCCGACGCCGCGTTGATTTTTCGGCTTTTATCGCCTTTTATTGAGCTGCCACGTGGAACTCCAGGCGCCATCTTCTTAGCACCTTTCAGCTCGGGTGTTAATTAACGCGAGCTTCCTATGCCAATTCGCAAATCTTTTCATCTGCCCTTCGCACTTGTGAATTGCATCATTTTTATTCTATCTCAAATAGAAACACGCAATCGTAAATATAATATTTTTATTTTACACTTCGTCGCTGTAACTATTTTTGATTTACAAACGGTTCGAGCTACCAGCAATTGCTACCGGTGAGGCCGTTCGATTATTTTCACAATTCATAAAACATTATTCGGCCAAATGAAAGAAACCAAACAAGAAAGGAGGGATCGGGTTAAAGAAAAAAGTGCATCGCATAAATAATCTGGGAACCATAAACAAGCAGTAAGGGAAGTGGCTATCACTTTTTTTCCTGTCGGCTCCGCACCCGTGTAAGTGCACCTTTGGCATAATTAAGCACCGACGTGCCGCGAGAGACATCGAAACTGGGTCTTGTCAAGGAAGTTGGTTTATGTGTTGCACGTGCACCCGCGTGTGTGCCGCCCGTCCATTAATATACGTGCCTTATGAATACGATACGATACCGGGACACGCTAGAATTTCGAGGCTCCCGTCTACAGCGGAACAGAAACTCCATGGGAAAGTGGATGTAGACATTTAACGCGTTTCCTTTGACGAATAATTACCCGTTCACGCCTTCAGACAGGAATTCGTTCCCAATGAACGTACGTAAGATTGATCATGTCCTCTGAAATAAGTGTGACAATTGGGAAGTTGGAAACGTATTGGAAACGTGTTCAAGGGTGTTTCTTAAGTACGTATTTATATATTTGCATGAGAAATGATTGATACCTTCATGGTATCGGACGGTGAGGCCGGTAATTTGAAACAACACTTTGGAGAAACAAACGGTGAACAACGAGAAGAGGGGTCTCGGTGAAAAAAGGAAGGGGGTCAGAGCTGGAAATCGATTTCGATCGGAAGAAATCGGTGGAGGATTTACCGTTAAGCGTCAAAGCGTAAAAGCACGTGTCCGTTGGTTTGCCACGGGATTGTGCACTTGCCGCGAAAAAGGAGGAAGGAAAGTGAAAGTATCGAGGGAAACCTTTAACAATGTTTCCACGTTTACCGAGACTGTCAAGGTTGCACGGATCGGCTAGGCTCCGTTAGAATTTTATCCGCCGATCGGGGAGCGGATGCTTTTTCGAATCGTGACTTGGCTATCTAGGCTGTGGATCGCGCGAGATTATTCGTAAACGTAGGCTATGCGAATCGGCCGCCAGGTTTCTGCTTCCATTGTGTTGCACCATTGTCGGGGGATAGGTAACCCAGAAATCGGCGCTACGAAAAACGCTAGGAATGGTGTCACGTGTCTTTACGCGGGAATCGTGCAATTCCACGCGCAAGGACGAAGCCGCGCTTTGCCAGCCGCGCGCCACTATCCCACGCCAAGGAATTTAGTAATAATTAATTAGACTCTGGATATTTATGCAAAACATAACATTTATGGTAGTAGATAAAAGAACTTTATGCTTAGCCTTTGACGTCTTGTAAATTATTATAAGTATGGTACACATTACTTTCGAAACGCAGGACAAAATCTAGATTTCATCCTTTAAGATCGTATGAGCTGTAAGATTTCTACCAAAAGTTTAAGGATGTATAAGCTGTACACTTAAACAATGCTAGCATGTTGAATTTGTTATTATAGATTCCTATTACTATTAAAAGGCTACTTGCAAAATTTTAAATCAATTCATGGGTTTTT
>NW_017181113.1:33278-34656 GCF_001652005.2 Ceratina calcarata
TTTCAATGCTTTGTCATTGTTTTTTCATACAACCTTAAATTGGCATCACGAATATGAATAAAAATCCGTACTTTATTTATAACAATTCATAATTAATCCCAGTATATTCTCTTCCTCTGGTCGTTCAACTCATAAAAACTTTCGCCCAAGGTGAATACTCGTTCCAAAACGGGAACATTGGGAAGGATTGCGAAGATCTCTTTAAAATGAGATCAGCCTGCCTTCTCGTCGATTTACAAGAATAACTCGCTCATTTCGTATTAGTTATTATTATATCAATAATTATAAAATATATCAATCATTATATAAAATACTATATTAGTTATTGTATCACATATTATATGAAACATTATATCGATAATTGTATCAATCATTATACGATACATTCTATCAAGCATTACAGCAATTACTGTGTGAAACTCTATATTAACTTGACTTTAATAATTGAAACTGTGTACTAATATTAATAACCTGGCGGTGTACCATGCAAATGAGTTAACCCGGTCTAGTTTCGCTACCGGATGGCGTGTAATTAACAGACACAAAGGACGTAGAGCTGCTTATGGCCTGTGTGGGTATACGAAAAAGCGCGTGTCCCAGGTGGTGGAAAGAAAGTGATCGAAGCCCGTATAATATCTCGCCTGTTGCTGTAAAAACAGGGCCGCCGACAGGTTTTCGCGGCGGCTTGCTGGTCGACCGGCCATGCGAGCAAACAATGAGGAACGACGTGGAAGACGCCTTCCTGAATGGTCGCGATGCACGCGCGGTACCTTCTTTCGTAATTCTGATAATTAGACTAGTTGTAAAAAAGAACGAATGTGCAGTAATTGCAAATGAAACTGTTAAGAGTACCAACACCTGAATGTACATTTCAATGTAATAAATGTTTACCTTAAACAGTCTTCACTGACAATGTGAATGTTTTATTCCAAATAAAAACCAATCTAGTGATAATGCAAGAAACCCATGCAAAGCAGACTTTCATGGTTAAGATCGGCGCGTCGACAGGAAGGAATACCTAAGGATGAAACCACAGAATCGTGAATCAGAAGATCTTACAAAATAACTGGCGGAGGCACCGAGACGAAGATCGAAAGGATCATTGAGTAAGAACTTTTTCTTTCCAACCACGGTCATGTTGTTTCGCTTCAACGAACGCGAACATCAGTCCCGGAGATATGCGTAATTTCATGTTGTGAAAAAAGAATCGTAATTGTTGGAACGGATAGCAGGGAACGAGATATTGGGTGCTGATAAATCGGACGTAAAAACCGTCTCGATTAGTGAACGCGTACTATACATACAATTTACATGTGTACCTCTTAAGATTGTATGAATCCTTACGTAAAAACAAGGACAATGTATTGAAATTTTAACA
>NW_017181113.1:34677-45584 GCF_001652005.2 Ceratina calcarata
TACATGATTTAAGAATATTTTAAAGTTGAAATAATGTAAATTTCGAAGATATTATGGAAGATATACAATAAAAAGTATGCAAAAGTAAGAATTATAGGACATGTAGATAAATTTTGGATAAGTGCAGGTCGACAGACTGAAATTGATTCTGGGCTCGATTCATAATACGAATATAAAGCTGAAGAAGTTTTTATGCGTGTAAACCTGAAACACTGGATATTCGTGAGACACTGTCGTTCAATTTCTGTGTTCGAGAGATTCAAATCTTAGTTCCTTGCTTGACATCACTTCAAAAGACTTTGGAATGTCCGTACGAGAGTCTTTCACATACATACATATATCCGTTGAATACAAATATTATAATGGCGCGATCGATGTCGTTTCTTATTAGCCTGTCAGCCGACTCGTTCCTCGACACTTCACCGGCAATCGGCGTAAATAATCACTTTTATTTTGCCCGCATTTCCTCGGGATCTGATCGGTCTTTAATTAAACGCATAAACGTAGAAATGCGATATTGGTAAACGGCATGTTTATAGGAGGTAACAGAAAAATATATGATTTATGCACCAGATTTATGTTGCCAGTCGCTGTAGAATATGCAACTGTGTCCATTAATCAAAAGCGATGAGTTTTCAACAAATCTTACTAATTTCTTACCACTCCAGTTTGCATTCGCCGCGGCTAAGCAGTGCCCGTTCATCGGCATGTGCGCACACCCGTCGTAATTACGTTCGTACTTACGTTTTGCAACTTGTACAATAGGTACATACGTTTGTACCTATGTTGTCAATTTTTTAACGTTTCATAATTATACGGCAACGCGCCGCGGCCGTACCGACCCTATCTAATGTTACATTTAGCCTGTGCAGTCGCGAGTTAAGCATGCATACGTCCGTGGAAAACCTTGATCCGATATCGCGAACGATCTCGTTGGTCGCGAATGGATTTTACCCCAGCTTTCCAATTGGTTTGATAACATTTGATGACAGTCACTGTTGGAAAACATGATTTACTGTGATGCCAGTTGGTAGTTTTAACCAACAGGCGAGGTAAGAAATTCTATACAAAATGAAGAATTTATTATTTTTGTCACAAAAACGATGTGATTTAAAATGTAGAATAGCAGAAATAAGATTAAAAAGATGAAGGAAGTGGAGAGAGAATGCAGTGCGGAAGGTATAGAGGGATGAGTGAATAGGAACAAATTGTAAACTAAGTCGATTTCTGGGCTAATAGACTGAAATAAAAAATTTATTACGTTGGTTTAAAAAATGATTATAAAAATTTATTTTCACATTTTTATACATCACGTTCAGTCTTTCTATTTTATGTAAATTCAACGTTTCTATATATATAGTCTACTTGTAGGACACTGTTTCTAGAAGTTCTTCTCAGTTTGTAGTCAGTAATTTTATTATGATACGGATTATTATCAGTCAATTCGTTTGATTCATTAAATCGTTGGGTAACGCTACTCGAATTCCACTTCCTAGCGCAACAATCTGCTTTTCTTTAAGAAAGTCGTGCAGATCCCAACAGTCGGATAGCGGTCTGCGGAGGTAGACAGATGAGGAATGAAGGAGGAACAAAGCAGCTCCATTGTTGAGCAATTTTTTCGCTCCACATTGCCACTCGCGGTCACTCGCGGTATCATGAAACGGAATTAATCCGCAGGTGTTCATAAATCGTCGAATTTTTCTTACATTCAATACGATCGTACGGTTGCTGCAGAATTTCCAGGGTTCCGTGATTCCTAGCTAAGTTTAATAATGCATTTTTCTGCCGGAGAGAAACTCGTAACGTTAATTGTTTACGCCGATTAAAAACTGTGGAATAATTAGAATAGAACGGCTTTATTCCATTTCGGAATATAATTTTTTCATTGTACTTTATAATACCTCATTAACGTACATTTTCATGATTCGTTACACTTTTCAAAATTGTAATACATTTATGATAATTCGTTTTTACTGCCTTTTAAATGTGCAACTTACTGATTACTATAATTAATATAATTGAGCCATGTCTTCACGTCAACGCCGAGATAAGACTCATTGATTCTTCATAAACCTGAACAATGGGTTTATCTACTATGAACGTGACTAAAGCGCGAACGTAATTTTCTTGTCGCCTTATCACCGGACAAAAAACTGGTTAAATCCCCCGGAGCCAATGTCTGTTTTGCAACCGCACTTAAAATGATCAATCTAACGTTACGAAAGAACGTGGCAAAAGAAATTTGCATATCACCAGCTTTTTGCTATTCCAGATAAACCGGTGCGCTTAAAACTATTCTAATAGCTACTTGCGCGACATTTTTATCAATAGGGTGCTCTATAATAGTATGATCCGTTCTCTTTACTCGAATAATACTTAAAGAATTAACACACGACAAATCATGAACAGTATTAATTTAAACTAAACACGATTTCTAATGTAGTAGAAAATTCGAAGCCTAGTTTAATAGATAGTGAATCATGATAATTGATTTTTACATGAGTCTAATAAAAGCGTTTGAAGACGTGACAAATTGTGCCCCATTTAAGAAAGGATATCGAAACCACTGATTTAGTTCAACGGCGAGTGGTCGTGTTCTTAATTCGAGATAGTCATTACTCGGGGCGAGGCAGTGAGTATTTCCAGGTAGAGCCGTGGACCAACTAACGAGAATTACATAGGTTTCGGTGTTGAAGTTCGCGCCAATCTCTTTGATTCATCGTGACAACCGTTATTCGGGATATTGTCTTTCCAATAAATAAGGCAAGTCTGTAATTAGATTTAGAAAATCGTGATTGCATCGCGGCGAGGATAATGGAAACGGACATTGAATCTTAATTTCGTTTAAATCGTGATTTCGCCGCGCGAACCCGTAATTAGCCACAATGTTCAAATTTAATAACGACGGGGCAGATGTATGCAAGGTTTAAGTTGGTTGACAATAATTAGACACGAGTTGCGGGTTAATTAGCTGCCGGCTACGAGATTTATCCATTACGCATCGTATAATTACCGACGATATACTGTACGCACGCCGTACGAGTTGATGATGAATATACCGTAAACCGGAAGATCGTAAAGATAGGTATTGATGTTCGGCTCGAGCGAGCCGAGGTTTCAAAAATTTGTCAAGATTTCGTATCCTGCGATGAACGGAGGTAGATAAGAAACGTTTCGGTGTGGAAATCTATTTGGAATGATCGGGAGTCCGACTTTCTTACGTGCAGGTAAGTACTTGCGTATTCTAATCGGTGTTCCGATGCTATAAAGACCGAGTAGCGATTATCTGAAAACGGAACCGCGAATAAATAACCTACTTAACTTGGCCGTGGAAATCAGGCTTGTTTCTCTTATCTCGATGGAAACGTCTTTAACATTCTAAATAAGCTGCCAATGGAACGATACTCGCATCTCGTTTCTGTCAATTCTAATAAGACTGCTTTGTCACTCATTATTCTATAATTTATATGAAATCGCAAAAACTATATGATTTTAGATTCGTAATAGAAGCAAAAATAACATCAAGCAGGGATGTATGAATTTCGAATTATTTAACAGACACATTGACGTGATAAGAAACTTTTATTCATTTTTCTGTGGCCAATTGAACGTGTCGAGTTCGACAGTTTGTAGGAACATTAATTATTATAAAAGAGCGAGGTATTGATAGACGACCTCGATGTGGGATTGTCTGCGTGTAATTATTATTTATGGAGTTCGCTCGTAAGCGGTCGTGTAAGAAAAATAATAAATGGGAAACAATCGTGGGAAAATGTGCTCGAACTTATATCGAAATGAGCGATCGACAGTATCAGTCATAAATGAAATCTGATTTCACAACCTGCCAAACCTGATCACGTATTAGATAAAAGTCCCATATTCGTTTTCAATTAATACAACAAAAAATGTATGTCCTAGATTCTTAAACTGTTTGAATCAAATATTATATAAGATTATATAATCTTTAAATTTTATATTAAGTTCGAATTGTTTTATCCATGTAGAAAAGAAAAGCTTTTAATCCTTATTACGTCTTCCTCTTTGGGTCTGAGAATATGAAGGATGATAAGATTTTTTATCTTTTATCATTCAAGAGTTTAGCCTCGAAGTATTCCTCGAGTTAATGTACCTGAACTGAAATCAATTTATTCCTCCTCGTCGCTCGACTAATTCAAACAAAGATTCCTTCTTTTTGCACTGAAAACGGACCATTAATTTATTGCAACCGGAAACTGTTTATCAGCAGCTCTAAGTGCTCTGCATCACAATTACATATCTTTCAATGAAACTGTTTATAGATAAATGTCAAAACTGTTTCATAAAATGCGAGGCACGACGAGCCATTCTGATGGTTTCACAATTCCTCCGACGTAATCGTTTAAAATGAAACAACGTATTTGCCTCATTAGCACGTGTGCACAATTTTTCTGGTCACGTTATATCAATTATTGCATTAAACAATAAATGACACATTTTGTCGGCTCATTATCGTTCCATTCCAATTATTACATGAAACATTTTATTCAGTTTTATTACAAGTTTTATGGGCGTAATGCTCAAACAATCTGATTGTCCAATTGTTAAGTATACTTTCGTTGCAATAACGTGACGGTGAGAAGTGGCTAAAGATGGGGCACGTACGGTTACTCGTATATTTTTAAATATTATGAGTTTGCCGGACGTAACGGTTAAAAACGAGGGGCCGTAATGGCCGGAGAAAGTGATATACTCGAACGTTTATCGATAAAAAAGAAAAACGAACGAGAGCGATTAGCGTTACCGGTGATGTTAAAGGGATTTGCGAGATTTCGCTTTCTCTTTTTCATGAGGTTTCGTTGATTTACAGCGTTCGCCTCGCTGATTGCGTTTCCGTTTATTACGTGGCCACGGTATTAACGCCCGGGTGTCGCGTTTTAGGTCGGCGCTGAGCTCCTGGGGGCGATTACGTGCCTATAAACGCGCACGATAATTACTGATAATATCGTTTATCATTCTATTAGACATTTTACTGGCAAACAAATTAGGTTTAGAAGAAATTTGATATTCTTAAGCCGCACGCAATACTTGCGGAATGTCAATAAAGGTACTATTAGGTCGATGAATACTATTAGAAATAAAATAAGTGATACTATGATTAATGACAGTCCTTTAGGTCATTCCTTTAACGTGGGAGCAGTTTGAAAATTCGATTAAGAATCCTTCGGGAATTTTGGGAGTCATTTAGCGATTGATACGAGAGAAATTGCAGTAATAAATGTGCTCGAGCCCGTGTTCCATGCCTGCCTCACCCTCTTTCGATCCGGCTCAATGGACCACTGTCTCGCTTTTAATTGGCCATCGTCATTAATGTTCACGTTTAACGTTCCACGTTAATGCGTTTAATGCGGACGTTCTATCTGAGCGACGATCGGTCCGAATAGCGAGTATCTGGGCCGGCGATGTTCGCCGTGAGCAAGAACGCGTTTATGGTTTATAAACCTTCGGATTACAGTGTAAAACCAAACTATACGGAGTGCCCCCGCGCACGTAAACCTAACGATAAGGAACGCGATGCAACAATTAAACGGTAATGGATACAAGGTTTAGTTTAAGCGGCACATATTCTGCGATTAACGAAATTATGTTAATTGAAAGTGGCTTGATGCGTTATGACGTTCTCGAAATAAAACCGCGTCGTAAATTCATTACTCCTATCTCCGGATTAACTTCTTTCCTCTATACCTACATATGTCATTCTGATTATGAATCATTATGGTTCACCGATTTTTCGTTTATGGTAATTGTGTGACCGATTCAGATACTTTAATCAAACCTCTTCGATTAAAATTGGGAACTATAATTCAAGAGAGCGTAAACAGGCTAACTGTAATTTCAGTAAAGAAAAATAGCAAAGAAATCGCCTTGCCATCTCATGTAAGCATTACAGGCAACGAAACAGAGAACAATAAAATGACCAAATCTGCTTCTACTGTGCCCGTTTGAAATACTCTAATGTCACATGGAGAGACAAATTTTTTAATGAACAAAATAATTGAAGAATGGAATATCTTTTGAAAAATCCATGCAGCTTCAAAAATTCTTATTGTAAGGAATAACATATATGGAAAGGCTATGCCAGCTAAATTAAATAGAAGAGATCAAACAATATTGGTTCGTCCAAGAATTGGTCATGTAAAATTAACACATGGTCATTTGTGTTCGTCGCGACATTCGAAGGCAATGCACTCAGTGTAATGCGAATACAAACAAAGCAACATATCCTTCAAGACTTGTCCACCGCTAAGCAATGCAAGAAATTCATTCAAGATACCAAAAGACCTAAAAGAAACCCTCATAATTTATCAACGAGATAGGATTCAGAAATTGTATTTCAAGTACGCGACAATGTAATACCCAGTAGTAGTTAATAATCTTAGATGTTGACGCGATTATAAACTTCAAAAGGAAGAAAACGGCAAAGTGCAAAAACTTCTGTTGAAATCAGGTTTGAAATAAAATTGAGAAGAGTGGCTAGCAAACGGGTTGACTATCACTATTCAATTAATTAAATAACGTGTGCCACATCCGGTTTCTTTGGTTCGCGTACTGTAATTCCATGGCAATAGGATAAACGCGGGGTCACTGTATCATAAATACAACGGCAAGCCATAATGGCCAGCGATTTGTCGTCCGTTTTCTAATTATATTAGAATTTATATCGGTTGGCCGACTTCGCGGGACAGATTTCATTCGTCGTCGTAAAACGCGTTTATGCGTCGGACATTTGCACGGTGTCGCCAGCCGTCAACGTCTATACGTGATCCCAATGATTTGATGCGGTGTCGTGGGTGATAGTAACCGCGTCACATACATACGTACATTTGTTTTTTCCCATATAGTTGACCAGGCATTGTTCGAGCGAGAATATTCAACGTGAGTAAGAGAGTTCAGAGTGGGAAGCTAAAGAATTTCTGTCCGTTTCGCAGGAACATACCTCTTGTCAATGACGATGTTTCATTTTTAATTAAGAACCAATCGCTATAACAATTCCTTAAATATCTACAATAAGGAATGTAGATCGAAGAATTATTTATTGATTTTCTAATACTCTGGCGAACTGAACCGTCACGTTTCCTACGTTTTCTATTATACTCTAGGCTCTTAACTGTTGGGAAACAAGGCGCGACACCACTTTTTACATTCCACCCTCTTTCCCGTGCGGATTGACAGCCCGGCATGACCCGACTATTACTCTGCCAACAGATTACTCCAACACTTTTCTCATTTGCTTCCCGACTAAATAACCGCGCCGCTCCACGATATATCGAAACCCTTTACTTGCTACACGCCCATCGAGTGCGTTTCGTTCTCATTTATTACCATTATTGTTATTACGGCCATAATCTCCTTCGTCGTTCAAATACCGTACGGTTGACGATGCTGAGAAATAGATTGCTGATTTGTCAGTGCAAATTGAACGTCCTTCCACTGGACGATATTACGTTCTCTACGGTTTTACAAAATCATTTAAATAAAAATGCATAACATTTTATGATTATATAGTATGATTTATTTCGGCCACCTGGGCTCAGAAATGGACTAGGATAGTACAATACTATTGCCTCACACATACCAGCCTCATAGATTTTGAATAATAATAACAAAATAATCACATTTCTATTTGTACATTTTCTTAAATTACGTCACTTCTAATCTTTGATCAACAATAGAGTCAACTATATAGATTACCTAAGCGTATCCCTACTATTTTATGATTATAGGTAATATTATAGATTATTATAGAATAAAAGCACTTGTGTTAAATTTTATGTATTTATAGAAAAACAGAATGATTGTAATTTATTAAAGGCTGCACGCATACCACGATGTTTGAAAGAAGTTTCTATCGAAATTGTTGAAGTCAGCATAAGAATCCGCGGTCTTAAGTTTCACGGCTATTAATAGTCTATTATTTTTTCGCGCCAGGCCATTCGTCGCTCTATTCCTCTCGATTCCGCGTGCCCGTAGCTACGCAAGATCGAAAGAAACGCGCGATCGTTAATGGAAAAAAGGCGCGTCACGCAACGATCTCGGCCGATCTCGTATCCGTCAGCTGATAACCATCGAATTCCTTTAGCTACCTACGGCTCACCCACTCTCCTAAGTCTAACCTACGAACCACAAATAAACGCCGCCGTTAACGTTTAACCATAAATCAATTTAATCTCGCGTACTACGGCCGCGATTACGATCGGCCGCGCTAATGTAATCGTCCGTGCCGTGCGCCTTAGCAGATTGAAAGATGTTTAAGAAAATGGAAAAGATTAATTGGGATATTGATAGAATTTGGCAGTAAATGTTTCCTAATCCTGTCGATGTCTTTCCGTTTCTCTACAATTCAGGCATTTACTTCGCTACGCAGACTGTTTCAGTATCGGCATACCTAAATCTATTCTAAGTGCGTAAAAAGTTTGACGATTATCTAGATGAATTTTTGCTATTGAAGCATCTGGGCTATTTGATAAATCAACAAGTTTGCACGCGATGCGCCTAGCATGCAGATGCATGCAAGCCTAATCGAGATCGACGTTTCTTGCGAATCGAGCCTGCTCCCATTCATGTTAACGTCGACGAGCGTCCCGCAATTATTTTATTACCCGCCAGGGTATAATCTGTTCCACTCGCGTGGAGTTCCCCGGCTCTCCTCCTCTCTCCGTCTTTTTATTATTCGTTCATCCTCTTCGATTATTACGCTGCCGCAAAAAATGATCGATAAGCCTTAAGGCGAGTACACGCGAGACCCGGACGCGACACGCTTTAAAAGCTGTTTATCGCGGTGCAATTTTTTCGCTACCTCCCCGAGATCCTTTTCTCTCGGTCTCGACCGTTTTCGTCTGAACGTTCTCGATGTACGATCATTACGCGAAAAAAATGATTGATAAGTAAAACGGCCGGCCGGGTTTCGCGCCTTGTAATGTCGAAATCGGGAACGATGTATCGCACAGTTGCTCGCAGCACGTTGTCGCTGCCTTTCGCAATGGCTCCGTGCTGTTTTTGCTCTCCCGATTATTACTCTTCCCTCTCGCAGATGCAGTTTGGAAAGAAGCAACTTGATGAATTGTTCTCAGTGAATTTCACACTCGGGGTTTAATAATAGTATCGTTCAGACAGTGATTTCTTTTTTTACGGCGCTTGCCGAATGAACCCTTGCGCACTTCATTTTTATCTCAAAGTATTAATTATCAATCACAATGCGATGTTAAGCGTGAATTATTATTGATAAGTTGTCGTTCCAAAGTCCACCGATGTATTGCAGTCGGTATTAAGTTTTTACCAGTGCCGCGTGATGCAAGCGGGTAATATGACATATTGCTTAGACGCGCGGTAATTCATTCCGTTTTAAAAGCGTCGCGGAATTATTAGCGGCCGACTAATCAATCGTGATTTCCGATTACGTAACGGGTTTCGCCATCGGTCGTAACGACAATGGAAAATCATTGACAATTAAGAACACGTTTATAGTAGCTTACAGTAGATATACTCCCTCGGTTGGGTGTCTGAATCCATAATGCGGCGATAACAGGCGACACCTCGTACGAGATCATAAATAATCGGTAGCGATAAATTCCCAGCCATTTTGCCTCAATCGTCGATGTCGATGAAAAATTGCGGCTTTTTACTTTTGCCTCTTATCGCGAGATCGCGTTTTGTTCGGCCTGGGGACGGGGGGCTGGCTGCTTAATCGAGCTTCAAAAGCATTGCTACGTACCGCAGGTATCGCGTAATGTTTGACGATTTGTTACACGCGTATACGCAGTCGTATGACGACAAATGATCGAGCTTTCTATTTAGACTTTGCTCGGTTAAACTTCGCCTGAGAAATCTGTTTTTCATTTTGGATTTAGAAATTCATTCGTTGGAAAGACGTAAAGAAGATTCTGAAATTTTCACGCGTTTTCTAATCTGTAGCATGGCATTAGCTCGATGTGAGAGAAATTTTGAAAGCTTTTAACACTCTGACTGTCATGTCATTCGAATTCAGTTGACGCATAAAGTTTCCAATGGGCTATGACATTCGGATTACACCTCACACCTTCCCAATTTGATTTAAACGATGAATTGTATCTAAAGGAGTCCAATTTCCATACCTCAATCAGTTTTCATCGCGCTGGTTATTAAATTTCGCCGGACATCAACGTCGCTCCTCAATTTTAATTAATTCCTCCGAAGCGAACAGAGCGAGTTTCCATTTAACGAGCCGCGAAAAAACGGCTTCATTAAGAGATACTCGGACCGCGCCGTGGCACACGAATTCCGTGCCGGCTTCCGGTTTCGTTTCTGTCAAATTGGCCGGCGTTCGGCCGCTTCTTGTCCTGTCATTGTCGCAACCACGCCGAGAACTACGTACACATGATGGCATCGAGAAACCGGAAACGGCGTAAGGCTTTTAACAGGCTGCGTTTCTCGTGAAACGGGTCCCCGCGCTACCTAATTGCGGATATCTCCACAGCGGCGTAAGCAAGAAACAGATTCTTTAGAATTTCAACCCGGAATGGCGTTTAATTCATCGCAAACTCTGCCGATATACGTGATGCCGACGGAACAGCCGCGGGACAAGTTTTTATCCATCGAAATTATACGACATTATTATACAATTTTCTCAGGTGTAATTTACATACGATATACTATATGACCCGTTAACTGGCAAATTATTTACGTAAATTAATAGCATTCGCTGCTTGATTTACTACGTGCCTTCCTCTATTCAATTTTATAGAAAGCATTGACACATGACAAATTACACTTTATCGTCGAACATTTATATAGTATATAGCACATACGTTGATTGTATGCACCTGAATAATAAATATAGTACAATGGTTGAATGAGTAATAATATTTATAATTTATATATGTGAAAAACTACAT
>NW_017181113.1:46082-46616 GCF_001652005.2 Ceratina calcarata
ATATATGCCTGAGAACATTTTTTTCGAGCAATGTTTATATCATATGTATGAAATACTGGAAAATTCATTTATGCGTTTGTAATTTCGTACATAATTTGCGTGTCTCTAATTAAAGAGCGATTTTCGATCGAATGTAAAGCGTCGAGGAGTGGAATTCGAATGGTTACGCCGTTGCGGTAAAGCAAACAGAAACTGTAACCGGTAATAACGATCGGTTAATAAGGATAACGTAGACCATTAAACGCGAGAGCCAACAGGAAAAATATGTAACGTGGAATCCGCGCCCGTCTGACACGCTGAAAGGAATTGGGTTCTCATTCGTTAACGTGCAAGCTTAACGAATGGCTCGGTGCTTTCCAATGAAGTTTCACGTTAACGCCCAATTATTTTTATGTTCACAGCTCTTGGTAAATGTTTTTCGTATTAATTGAAAAAAATTGAGGCGCCATTATAAACGTACAGTACGTCATTTGAAAAGATTTTATCCCAGTCAAACCCTTAGAATGTGAAAACGGGGTTAATGTGTTGTTAGAC
>NW_017181113.1:47071-47239 GCF_001652005.2 Ceratina calcarata
TTATAACAGTTTCTTTAATTTAATTTGTAAAAATAACAATTTGTGTAAATATTCGCAGTCTAGTTATTACTTCTCAATATCTTCGAAGTTTGATGAGATATAGATTTGGTGTTTCTTTATAAAGATTACCTATACAAATGTTTAAAAACCAATTTTATCCCAATCATC
>NW_017181113.1:47260-73672 GCF_001652005.2 Ceratina calcarata
CTAAGGGGTGAAAAGGGTTACATATAAAAGATTATAATTTTAAATACGGTTAAAACCGTGACGTTAGTGTATATATTTCAGAACTTGCTTTGAACCAAAACTGGCTGTGATAGTTTCAAATCGAAGTATTGTTTTCTCGAGATCGGTGAACAATTTCACCCATCGTTGATCAGGCAAACACAACGGCCGGATCGTTTCCTATCGGAAAATTCCAATAATTACACTCGCGGCACGCAAACCGCATCCGGTGTGCAAAAACGTGTATCGGTCCCGGCTGTGCGCGCGCGCGCACGGTCGGTCATTCATCATCGTCGACGGGACGCGATCACAAAGAGAGAAGATGAAACCGCGAAATCTTCGATCTCGAGCACGCGTATTACAACGTAATAATTCGGTGAACACGGGCAGCGTGTGCGGCTTGGCATTAATTGCGCCTGTTCCCCGTACGCGTCAAATTGTGACAAGAATCATCCTTTTCCCCTTCTTACAACTAATAATCGTGTATAAAAAAGCTTCCCGCTATGTGGTTCCAATCTTATCGTAAAAATTTTCAATCGTTTCGATTGTGTAATTTGTTCATACACTATGTGCAAAAGTGGCTAGGAAATTATGATGATTCTTAATTTTTTGGCAGAGATCTTACGGTTCATACAACGTTAAGCACGCGACAAGTGAATAATAATAAAGCGATCATCGATTTTTTCAAATCCCTCGGTTTTTGCACGCTTTAAATTGTAGACAGTCTATAAAAATAGAATAGGACCCATGGATAGTAGAGTGTACGCAGGTTTGTCGTAATTATTCGTCGCAAAAACAGAATACACGATGAAGGCGGCGATAAGATGGCATGTTTTTGCGGACGGAGCGACTCGAGCCGGACTTTCTTATTCCTGTCATCCATTAGTTTTGCCACGTCTATTAAAGTAACGCGACTCGACTATGCTTGACTCCTCTTCGCCTAGGTACGCGCATTAATGAGTAGGTGCACCGGGAACGGTCTAATCAGCCGCGGATCAACCGCAATTCCCTGTCGCATCAAACCTCGCTCTGCCATTTTTCTCGTCTCGATTAGGCCAACAGTTTGTTTTTATGCTATTTATTCTCTTTCATTTTAATCAGCAAGTAAAATGTAAATCCGCGTTATTTATGTACTTACGTATTTCAATTTTAATTTAACTAACATCAGTTCATCAACGCATGTATCTGTAACCACGATCTCACTTAATCTTCCTCGATACGAATGAACTTATACTTAAATGATAAGGAAATAGAACGAACCATTATGAATTTTTATGAAACATAAGTGTGCTGATGACTGAACAGTTCAGTATACAATATATTAGAAATAAAGTGTATTGTGTTATATTTAATTAGTAAAATTGAAGTATTCCTCAATTTCATTCTTTAATCTAATATTCTCAATGTATATATAGTTTCATTTCAGCCTGTTGGCCCAGAAATGGATTTGGTTTAAGATTTGCCCCTACTCATCCCTCCATACCCTCCACAATCCATCCTCTCTCCACTTCCTTTGTCTTCTTAGTCTCATTTCTCCTATCTTATACTTTGTACTTCAATTGTAACTCAAATAACATTAATCAATTGTAAGAAAAATAATCTCTCCTACTCATACCAACGTATCTATGTAACTTATAAACTCTAATAGTCTTGGCTCTCCAGAGTCGTATCTCGACTATTTACAATCTATTTACAAATACATAAATTATTGTGCATTCTATGTGCTACCTAATTTTCTTTCTCTCGTATTCCCTCATTCACATTATTCCCAATATATATTATTTTACACGAAAATGTGCAATTTATTAATTAGAAGTTTCCTCGCCGTTTTCTCTCCCAGGGTGGTAAATAATGTTGATAATTAGATAATCAGAACGAGTTTCCGTTTCCTGAAGAGTCTTGTCAGCTACACTTGTACCAACGTTAATACGTGCGTGTAATTAATGCGACCGCGTCAAAACTCGACGTCCCTCTTTCTCGGACGTCTCCATAAACAAAAACGCCGACGTTCCACGAGTCGCGAGCGATTCGTTCCTCGTCGTTCGCGACGTCTCCGGCGCGTGGGACGTCGCAAATAATTATTCATAAATTAAATTTGTTCTCGACGTCACCCTCAGGTTTCTGAGCCGGGTTTAATCCACGATCCGACATGTTGCGGACACGCGAAAATATATTAAGACCCCCCGCACCCCCTCACGCGTTTCTGTACCGAAACGAACACGTTTTTACGACATGCATCGCCGCGGCGAGAGAACGGCGAAACGTTTTCGATGTCGACGACTCCTATTCATATAATACTTCACAGTATCGAATCTTAAGAAGCAAAACGGTATTTCATACGCATCGGCGTAATAATTGTACAGATAAAAAAACAGTTTGTCAAAGGAGACAGATAAAAATGTTATGTAGCCCGCATCCTTCGTGAATGAAAAAGTCTGATACTCTTGGTATAAATCTTTGTTCTTTGTGGAACGGCTGGGGAAATAAGGGTAAGAGGAACGTTTTACGACAGTTTTATCGTAAACGATACAAGCCCCTGAACGACCACTTAGATTCACGACTGATTTATCGTTGATTTTACTTAAAGTACTCGCTTTATCGCGACCCGTGTTAATATCTAACGATCTTAATGCCGTGTTACGAAATTGTAAGAGAACTTAGAAATCTATTAGTATTTTTACGCTTCCTTGCACTTTATTGTAAGTATCACGCAATATGTTTTAAATGTCTTTGTCATTATTTTCATCGTTTGTAGAATATAAGTTTCATAAATGTATCAATACTAGATACTACTCTACGTGTATCTATGCTTGTATTTAGAACCAATTAATCTGTCTATGCTTCTGTTCTACTGCTCGTTGTTATTTGTTATTCTACTTTGTATGAAAATGAGTTCTTGTAACCCATTAATGGAAATAAAACTAAAATTAAAGATAAAAAGATTGCAGATTGTTATCGAGAGATTTACGACGACAGTTAGGATAGGATAGGTTTAAATATGTATTCAACTTTTCATTTTCTGAATAGCTCTGTCCATTTATACTATCTGCACATTCAATTTTCTTCCAACTGTATCGAATCGACAGACTAAATGTGAAACAATCAGAAATGAATGCATATGCAAATGAAGTACTCGTGTATTCAAAGTTTTCAATTAACGATCACGATTGAAAATTTCAATTACGATTTCGATCGGTGATCTCAGAACAGCCTGCGTAACGAACAAATTAGGAAGCGGTCCAAAGAAGATAATCGAAGAATGACTCGTAGGAAACGGGAGTAGAAAGTCGTAACGAGATTAGAAATTTTTTTAAGGAAGGAACCGACCGCGAAGATGAAAACGTAGATACAAGAATATAGCTCGAGAACTATAGTTTCTTTATTTTTACGACACGTTAAATGCATTGATGTATTACTATCAAAATCTTGTGTGGAACGTTAGTATTACGTGATATTTAGTAGAAATTTGGTGAATTCTCTGATTATTTCTTGAGACAACTGGCTGTGGACACAAGATACGATGACCGGTTCTATCCGGGAATAAAAAGGGAGTCATTAAGCAAATCGTTCTTTGGAACTATGCATGCATGAATTATTCATGCATCGCTCTTCTCGACAATTCCTCGAAACAGTAGGAAAGTGAAACCTTCAGTCAAGTTCATCGACGTTGCACGGCCCGCGAGTCGAGTAGGCAAATGTTGTCGACGAACAGTTCGAGTAGCTTTGTTAATTGTTTGGCAAGCAACCGACGAGTTCCTGCGTTCGTGAAAAATTGTCAAAGGACACAAAAGGGTGATGCATGCACAAAATGTTCACACCCCCTAACACAAGCTTTCTCAATTATTTTTGCACACTACAATTAATAAGATTAGCGGAATACATGAAATATTTTAATTCCATACAGAAATGTATCATGAAACATTGTTCTGAACGTTAAGGAATTGTGTTAGACGCATGCAACAATCCATCTCAGGCTCGAACAGCCGAGGGTTTGTAAATATTCGTGCAATCTTTTCCTTCCTCATTCGCATTCTTTCAGTATTTTTTCTTCCGCCGAGAAACTTGTTCAACGATTGCACAAGCGTCTGCGCCCGCCCTCCCCCATAACTAAACTCCTACAATTGTAAAAGCAATGGCACATGCGAGAGAGCAGGAACGCGACTTAACTAAACCGCGCAACCGTGAAATTACGCCGACTCACGCGTATATTTTTAATCACGCACGCACACCACAACGGCCGCCGGTGTACCGGGCTAATTTGAATATCACCGGCACGATTACACCACCGTCAGGCTCGGTAACATTGTGTTAACTCACCGCGCGTCTGAACGTCTCAATCGTCGTTACCGTAAAATTATTTTAAATACCGTTCACTCTTCCCCTGCAATCTTTCTATCTCGTAAATTCCTCTATGTAAATACGGCAAAGTGATTAATTGAAATATAGACTGAGTCAATAATAGCCGTGTACAATAACTTGTTTAATGATTTTATCAGTACATGTTCTGTATAAAACATGACGATGATTATTAAGTAAACGTATTCTTGCATTTTGACAAGTTGACGTCCATTATTATCAGGCTTTACAATGAAACCAATGACTAGAAACGATATTTACTGTTTCATTCCGTGAAACTAAATAGGTTTCATCAATTCCTTAGTTTTGTTCGCTCAGTTTATAGAAAGTAAAGACTAATGTTAGAATTCGCTAATTGTTTGGGATGACCAACGAAGTCACTGGCAGAATGTCAGAACCCGCATCCGATTTTCAACCGAAAACGTCTTAAGCCCACGTAGTTTCGAGTACCACCTGAACTTTAGGCGCGTCGAACCATAGAAAGGATTAAACTCGATCCACTCGTGTTTGCCCACGTCCGAAGTTAAAAGTGGTCAGCCGATCGCTCATTTGCGAGCGATGCTAACGAAATTTCACTGTTCGTTTGCATTTCCCGACCATTTAAATCATTAGTGATGCGCGTACAGTGACGTTCAAAAGTACGCGATCGCTTTATATAATTAGGAATGAAAGTGAAATGGATTTTTTAGATAAAATGTCGATAGGACATTCGAAACTCCTTTTATTCAATCTTGTCAATCTGTAGTATAAAAAAAAAAGGATATAATTGTGTGATAAGTTAAAATACAATAACGTTTATCTGGTTTTCTTTCTTTTTCTTCTTATATTTTAAACAAGTCAAAAATCAGAGAAATCGTTCAAAGTAAAACAATTATGATTGCTCAAATGCAAAGGGGATGAAGCAGCATGAATTTTCTAATCAATCTATTGCATAAGATAATTATTTTCGTTCTGATTAAAGCAGACTGGGAAACTTTTGAGTGTAAGTATACGGACGGACGGGCAGCCACCCGGCTGGAGATCAGAGCAACAGGACGTTCTCCCGTCAGGTCTAAAGAAATCGAACCGAACGGAAAATAATTACCCGCTCGCGATTAATTTCGCCTTAGCCATCGTTACGCGATCCCCTATCGGCCGTGGATAATGCGTCGTAAATCACCCGTGGCTCTGTTTCGCGGATGCCTCACGAAGATTTTCCACGAGCCGCGTTCCCAGGGGAAAGAGACCGCGAGACGAGAGGAGCGCGGAGATTGGCAACCGTATCGACCGATTTCATTTATCCTGTTAGCGTGGCGCGAATGGATTTACATGAAAACGCGAGTCGACCGATGCAAAGAGCTCCCAAGTACTTTTTGGTGTCGGACAAAAAGCAGGATTCAAGTTTCAAGAATCACTTTTCAAGAACCTCCCGATTATGTTTCAACACTTTTGCAATTGTTTGCAGGAATGATTCCCAAGAAAATAATCAAATACGAAATTCCTACTTTCTTTAAGGTTCTATGAGTTCTTACATAAAAACTATGATAAATAATTCAAATTTTACAGTTATTAAGAATTAATAAAGCACTGCAGAATTTTAGAAAATTTGGGAGGCTATTAAAAAAGTTATTACATCTTGAATTCTTATATTGAATGGCAAAATTTTTATTTCATTTATGAGAGAATTTTGTAATTTTGTATAATTGTTAATACATGTTTTAAGAATATTTTAAAGTTCAGGTAACATCAACCCGAGGATATTATTTAAACTATACAGTAAAAAGTGAGCAAACAAGGAATTGAAACAATGTAGAGAGTTGAAAGTCAGGTACAATCCTATCAAAAAGTGCCAAAACCAAAATATTAGAAATTATACTCAGTCTATATTGTGACTTAAAAATTCGTCGAACAATTTTTCTGTAAATATAATTTTTCCTAAAAGTGTTCTATCGCTCCAATATTGGACATAGCATTTTATCGAATTTCTTAAACTTTGGGAGGTACCTCATGGCTCAGCTTAAACTGACTAAAGGCTCTTTATGACTAAGAACTTGGGACAGATTCAACGAAGAAAAGGGTTGTTATGAAAACGATTAGTCAATGCAAATCTGAAGTTGCAGGGAAAAATGATTGGAAATCGTTTGGTTGACGTTACTCAGGATGATTCGAAAGTTATCGTGGCTTACTATCGTAAATTCGATTTCAGGAATAATGCGGGAAGCCTGAATGATGTTCCTGCGACTGACCGGCCGGCCTGTCCCACTTGCCGCGACTTATTCCCCTGTCAACGTCTTTTTTGTATGATTTGTACGACTCGTTCGTGCGCGGATATATTATGTCGTGTTCAATGAAACGATTCACGTTAGAACGTGGCTGCGTCTTCCTCATCGATAAAACTCTACGGACTATCATCCTGGTCGTTGAAATATTACAAACGTATATTAGATCCGATTGGCAAAACGTATTTATACTAATCTCATTCGAGAACATTTCTCCAACTTTCTTCTGCGATATTGCAACAATTTAAGATATGATCTGTACTGATAGTTTGGCACAATTCATGTTTTGAATTACAATTTGTAGTAAATATCGTACAAAGCCAATTATAAATTTGCAAATCCTACTGTGCGTATAGAATAAAGCCAAATTTCATTTCGAGTCTCATTTTGTATTTCACTATTTAATTCCCAGCTGCAGTTACGAGAAGTAGCGCGGTCTTTCAAGCTTAAAATTTCACTAATTCCATTGATAATCAACGCATTCTCCCTTATTGCACCCGTGGCCCCAATCTGGCGAATTCCGTTTAAATCCTCCGTAAATCTCGTCGCGTCCTTAAAACGGCGACCGTGGCCGTCTCCACCTTTGCCTCACCGACTTCCTGTTCTGATTCCCGTCACCTTTTTCTTCCCTGATCAACGCAACAGCAGCAGCAGCAGCGAGCGCTTAAGCTAAGCCAGGCGTCCTGTCTTGTTTATTCAACGTTTGACTTCTTGCGTTCTCTTTCGAGCCGTGTTGTATAGGATAATGGTGGGAAAAAAGTTATGGTAGTACACGAGGGAAACTGCTTAGGGGAGTGGTGAATTATTGACGCGCCGTTTAAATATACCAATAAAGGAGCGCGTAAACCGGTGTAAGTGTAACCGTACAATGACGGTAAAACCCGGTACCGGCTTTTTCTCCTCGCCCTTTTTTCCATTTTTCTTCGACGGTCCAAAGTACGAAGTGGATCGTGTGTTATGGCTTCGGGCCGTGCTTTTTCCTGCTTTTCAAACTTCCTCTTATGTTCGCCAATTTACAACGGCAATAAACATCTACGCACGTTCGAAGAGAAACTCTTGTGCTCGTTTAACCGCGCTTGCGATTGTTAATAGAACGGCGTGTTAACGAGATTAAACGTTTGATTGAATTATATTTACGGACAGCCGATGGCAAATAAGTAATTATATTAACGCGTTCTCAAAGGACTGTGCGGGTGAGTCGTGATTATGAAACTTATTGCGATTCGATACCAACTCTATTTTACGGCCAATGCTGAGCATTATCTTATTACACAGTGGTTAGAATTCCAATTAACATTTGCCAAAAGTAAAAGGCAATGATGAATCATTATAATAAAAACGGAACACCGACGTACATGAACGAAATTGTACACAGTACAGTCATGATACATTATGACAGAGCTGATTAAATGGAAATGCGAACATCTATCTGCGTTTTTCAGATTCCTTATGGAATTCCATTCGCTCCGTATCAGCCATAATTATTAGATTGAAACGCATCGACACGGCGACACGTGTAGCTAATTAGAACGCTCCGTACTCCCCTTAGTTGGCTGTTATCTATCTACAAGTAGCTTTATCGCGTTCTGTCGAAAACGTCGTGCCGGCTCGTATTTTATCCAGTCGACACTGTCACCCTCGCTTCTAATGGTTCTTTGTTGTCCCCCTCCCCCCCCCGCAACTTTTTCTTCATCGTTAACACCGTTAACCTCGCCACATAGAATTCACTGTCATTAAACCAATCCGCTTTCAGCCAATTATCACTTTCGTCCAGATTTCTCTTATTTTTACGACACATCTGATAAATTAATTTATACACCGACACAATTCTTTATTTAAAACGTTTCACCAAGCGTTTGATAATAAAATCTTTCCAACTTTCTAACGAGAATATTAAAATTAAGCAGCTGCCTCGCTATTTGGCAATCATTTTTGCGGATCGCAACCAATTTCCGGTTCGATTTAACTTTTGTTTCCGCGTTGATCGCTGGTAATGGACTGGTAATTACGTGATAACTCAACTCCGACGTGGTGCGGCGGTCGTTTAATAACGTGTTTATTAAACGCGTCGGGGAACGTGATTTACGGTGTCGTTCGACGGCCGAGCTTTGATTTGTGGCGTGGGCGCTTGGCTCTTTACGGGTCTCCTTACCGTTGGGGATGAGCTGGGATTCGTAAACCTCGTTTGATTTAAAGTACAGTTATGCATGTCATCGTTTCGTTTCCTCGATCCACTGTAGGTCCAGTTCTGCGTTCTCGTAATGAGAAAATTAATCAAATGTTATAATAATTAAGACTTGGGAATTATGAGCCTCAGAATTAGAGTTCGAAAATCATAAAAATGATGAGGATTAGTTTTGAATGACGAACTAATTTATCATTACTGACATATAGTTCACTCAGTGACAAATATCCCAAATCTCAGGCCTCTCCCTAATCTTCCTATTCCTGTCTTGGCCATTGGATCCCAATTACTTAAGACTTCTTACGAGCAGAATTATATTGCTTAATAAAATCCTGGAGTTGCAACTTAAGAATTGTTATATTTAATTCCAAATTTGGAGTTCAGCATTAAAAATGATTGCAAAGAATCAAGGAATCTATAAATCTGACAATTGTCAGGTATTCTGGATGAACGTGTGTGTACGACTGAATTGATGATCGAATGCGGTGGATTGTATTGTCTTTTTCTTTTCTAACAAACTTAAATAACAGACGTGATGCAACGAATTCATTCATCCAACGAAGAGCTCTTCCGCTTATAGAATTCACCGATCATTAATTATTATTGGTAGAACGATGCGAATCGGCATGTGATGAAATCGGTAATCGATCATTTGTAATATCGACGTTAGGCGAATCGGAATTGAGATATAATTAATTTAGTTGCGGTGCGAATTATAAATCTTTGGGGAAAATGTTTGTTGGTGACTCCTCCTGCGTTTCATTCGGCGTTTGGCATTAAATAATTTTGGGAAAGGGTTAAAGAGAAAGGCAGGATTCCCGTTTGGCGTCGGCGTGCAAACAATCATGCTTATTTTTCATTCGTAACGGCGAACAGAAATAAAGAAACCTCTTTCACGTTAATGAAAGGGATCCGGGCGAGATGTTCGTTCAAGATGAATTGCTTCAGGAAACCTACTCGCGAGCCGATTTTACGGCGACTCGGTAAAACGGCGACTCACGATCTCTGATCTTTGAATGACTTTACAAATATGTAGTAGTAATTCTACTTTCTCTCTTACGGGGTCTCGTAAAGTCTCTCGTTTTATGGAAAACTCGCTCCGTTCCATTACCCTGCCAATCAGTTTCACGCTTAAAGCTCTAGAAAAGGTGTCCGCGTGTCCAAATCTCAAGCTATTTAATAGGCATGTGTCCTGCGCAGAAATTATACTCGCCGTGTCCGATCGCACTATGAAATCGTGGGACCTGCCTCCCTCCCGACAAGGTAACATTCTTTAACTAACATGAACAGCGTAATAAAATTGAACACAGTGAATTGATTTTGTAATCGATAAATAATTGAACAAATTCAAAGGAAATTGCAATGCGATTCTTCATAGGAGTTAAAACAAGAACGACATAAATTACTACTTCACAGGTATTGATCACAGTCAAAATATTTCTTGCACTACCATTCCTCATCTCATTATGAATGATTAAGTCAGAGATTACAGTTAAGCGTACAATATATGACGAAGAATCCCAATTTCTCCTTCTCAGATTTCAAGTTTCTCAAGTACCAAACAGAAGTACACTAAAGAGTCACTTCATTTTTTATAACAGTCAGCTTAAAAACATGGAATCACTTTTCGACTACCTTCAGCGCGTCCGGGAATTCCGCTATCGTCGCCAGCGGCGTGTCAGATTTCTTGGTAATGATCATAATGTCAGGCCGTCTCTCTCTTTCACTCTGTAGTCTGTTCTCAAAAGGATTTCAGTGATTTCGAATCCTTGGGTGATAGTGTCACCGGGAGCGTGTCCCACCACATCCGGACCGACTGAACCGTAAAACGCGGTCCGACGCTCGCCGATTTAACCGTAACTGGAGAACGTGCAATTACCATTCACGTTCCCGTTCGGGCCAGGCCGGACTGTTTCGGTCCGGCAATTGTGGTTGGCCAGCACGAATTTTCGACCATTTACCAGATCGCATCCGCCGAAACAGGTGGACCGAATGTGGGAACTCGTCCGCGAAGATCGTGTGAATTCTAGTTTTGATGCTCGACGAGACAACAAATACTGACTGTTCATACTCAATAAATTCAATCAATCCTTACAAGTCTTTTAATCAGAACGTGTAATAGATCATTTATAAAAAAATTCGTTCGCAGACAGATTTGAACCAATGCGTTATGCTACTGAGAGGAATTCGAATCCGATTCCATTTCAAGTACTTATTTGTAAACTGATATTCTATAATTTGGGTTGTTCGTTTAAAAAAAATCGCGAACGGTGATCTGTTATCAGATAGACGTTTGAAAATCGATCAAGGATGAAACTGATAGATAAAACACTTCGGATAAAGGACGAGCGAGCTGACCTAGATGATTTCGATGGTGCCGGGAACGATATCGGTGGTGCAACATCGCCAGGTGGATTTCAATGATGAACGGTTGCGCCGGCATCGACGCTGGATCAGCTCTCACGGACGGACGCGGGCAAAAAAATCGGTTCGACGGGTACATCGTAATTGCATCGAAGACGGCATTATCGTTGTCTATGGTTAGACGCTGGGTGCATGGGTGCAGTCTTTTGCAACGTTGTACACACATATCTGGGCCGTTCTGCACAGCGCATCCTTGTACTTGCTAACGCTTGCCGTACACAGTTGGACGGCGTATCGTTCCGTTTGGACGCGTTCCCATTGGGACGGTTTTAAAAACAGTCACTCTTTTTTTTAAACCATCTCGATACCCGCTTGGAAAACAAATGATACCGTTTGATCCGGTTCGTGCACACTCGAATGCAGTCACGCTGCTTAAGCCGATTTGAACAACAAATTTTGGTCTACTCTACTTTCGAGATTAGTCATATGTATAATTCTTACACAGTCGAACTTCAATATACTTTAACCGGTAGCCGCACGTAACTAATAAGAAATCAGATTCTATATTATTTTAATGACTGGTTTTATAGAACCTGGCAGACTAGTCGTTTGTATTAAGCTTGTTACAATTTTGCATTCTTCCGTGCGGCTCGGTTGATATAAAATCAGCGAAACACTTGACGCAGGCGGCGATGAATATTCATAGGACTAAACGGTTGAAAATTGTTGCGTTTAACGAAGTTTCGTATGAAACGTTATTCTTATTACCTAAGGTAGCGCGGCAGCGCGCCGCGGGTTCCAAGAACAACCGATGTCGCAATAATTGCGCGGAATGCCGACTTCCAGCTGCCGTAATAAGCGGCTCACTCGCGTATTTAACAGGCTGTCGTGTAAATTACGTTACGCGTTGACTCGCTAAATTGCAGAAAGGTCAGGGGTTGATCACCGGTTTTTGATAAAAGCTTACGCGATCCCACCGGAACGACTCTTGTTTGTCACCGAGCCGGCGCCAGCTATCGTTAATTGCAACTAATTGGCCAAGTATTCTTAGTCATCTCAATTTATCAACTGCTTAAAAAAATTGAAAACCTTCTCCTATACGAGTATCCTCATTGAGTAAACTAAATTGCGTCCATCATATTCGTGAGTATACTAAATTGCGTCTTCCAAAGAAAAACGCCTGAGAAGTCCAAATATTTTAAGGATGTATTGGCTATACAGTCAATCCCAAAAGTTTATGCACTTTAGAAACGTAGTTTTTAAAAAGAAATCAGATGTCGGAAAAACGTTGCTAATAATAACCAACAAAAAAAAATTTTCTTATTTTTCCGACATTTTTCCAAGGGGTACCCCTTCAGATTTTGTGAAATTTTCGTTTTTTGCCAATAACTTCAACATAAGAAAATTATGTCTTTCCAATTTTATATAACAAATCGTATGTCCTGTTGATCCCGTTTGGACAAAATAAATGGAACAGCGTTTCGCAGCTTGATTCCACGAATCTAACGTAACTGTAAAGTAGTGAGACGGTGACCGCGTCGAGTATTAGCATAATATTTTATCGACAACCGTGGAATATCGTTAATAACGGCAGTCACCGTGCCCTTTCGGCTTGTCGGTATTGGCTCGCGTTTTCAGATCGTGTACGCTCGATTCTTTTCGTACGGATATTTATGCGCTTCTCGACGTCCGCCACCTCAGCGTAGGTGGATAATCGCGTTTACCTAATCGCGCTGTCCCTGTTTCTATATCAAGTCTGAGCGGCTTAGACAGTCATAAAATTACTACTATAGTATCTAGATTGATTGACACAATAAGTCTGAACACCTTTTGCAATTTGACTGCGAACTTTATTGAACGGCGGCCATTAATATCTTCTTCTATGATAAAATTGAAAGCTGCGTATAAATCGATTTCTTATTAATAATCGCGTTCAGCTAAATTTTATGCACGAAGGATAACAGCCGTATAAATTAAATTCCGAACCGATTTACCGATTGATTTTCCCCATTTGCATGTGCCTATGGGAGATATTGTGGAAGCCGCGTGCACGCCTCGGTTCGCATGTTTCCCGGGAAATAATGAGCGTGACTGCGCTCGTTTGGTACACGCGTGTTCGATGAAGTAAGTTAAATAAGCATAAAACTGCACGGCCGGTTAAAATTATGCGAATATCGCTGCCGCTCGCTTCGTGCACGCGTGTGCTCGATGAAGTGAGTAACCGAGCATAAGCCAAAGCTCCACGGCCCGTTGAGATTACGCGCGTGTTCGATTTACGAGAATCTGTCTTGCGGATTTGTTTATTGCAAACGATCGGTCCGCTTGTCCATTTTGATGAAGCTCGTTTCACTTTGCAACTAGCCTCGTTGGCAGAAAGTTTTCTGCTTCGTTTGTACATGTCAACTATCTCTGTTTTTCAAACTAACGTTTCAGACTTTTAAACGTGCACAGAAATACCATAATCAGTATTTACCGATTAACAGGTAGAATGATGGATTGAAAATTAATTAGAATCGGTTTCGGAATTAATTATAGGGGAACATTTAGAATGAAGGTATCCTTGTTTTACTGTGGAACTGACAATTATGACAGTGCCATGAAGTTACTTCGCCATCGTTTTATATTTCTTTAATCCCCGAAGAATTTCAGTTCTCCATTGAAGATTTGACAATGATGTATTACTGTTATCGTACATGAAAAACTGCCACTTAACGTCCGTTCGGCTTTTAACGTTAACATCCTCGTTAACAATAAAAATACTTATTGGAAGGACGATTACGTTGTCACGATAATGAAGCTAACGAGCGTATTCAATTCGTTCCTCTTCTTCTAGCAACGCGTCTGTTTATTTTATCCGCACGGCAAATAGACCATGATGTTTAATGCCTAATCACTTCCTTAAAGAGGAACTGTTTCGTTTTCAACGAATATTGCACAGTCATCGGTAATCGTCGAACTCGACCGGTTAACAGTCACTACGACCCATGAAGAAATACCAGCGATTCATTGTAAAACGCGAGCCATTTGTTGTTTATCCTCTACTTTTCTTAATTGCCAGTTATTTTCAATTTCGCTTTCAAACATACATTTTTATACCTATTACGTATGAAATTACGTTATTCAACGTCTCATCCTATTAGAAAATTCATTTGAAACTGCAAACGGAATTGTCAGGCAAAATGTTTGACTTTTCAAGCCTCGAGATCACAATTTCAGATTGTCGAGTCATCAAATGAATTGCGTAGGTGATTTATGTGCCACACGCGAACGCTTGGTCGAGGGGTTAAAAAATTATTTAAACGCCGTAGGCATTTTCTTGTCAGATCGTTTCTAGACAAAGGTGATTGTTTGAACACTGTTTATAAACAAATGTTCGTATGTAGGTCTGTGTCACCGATTATGATATATCTACAATTTGTATCGATATCCCAGGACTGGCCGGCATACCGGGGCGAACCCAGCAAATCCCATACGGTAGATCGGTAGATCGTATTACGCGTTCAATTGTTCACTGTCCACTGTCCGGCGTGTACTATCGATCTAGATATACTGTCGATCGATACGTGTAATTGTCTTCGATCGACACGGCGGCACACCGGCTCTATAAACGACCGCCCGGTGAATATTCAGACGGACAAAGGCTCGTTGGCGGATCTGAAAGGCGTTCCACCCCATGTCCAACCTTGACACAGCCGGTGCGACGAGTTTCGAGGAGTTTCACGATTTTAATTAAGACATTCGTGATACGGTGATTGTGATCAGAATATTTATCACTAGACTACAGATTTTGTGCGTGTTCGCATAAATAATGTTCAATTATACAGGATAAAACAAATTCTTATGTAGGCTTCATTTCTTAAGTTCGGTACACGCAGATGTTTGAATTTGCATGAAAATCAGCCTACTTATCTTTGTAATTAGTCAGATATTCCTGTAGCAGTTAATAACAGTAAAACCGTCCAATATAATAAAACTCGTCCGTAAAAACCGTTCTTGGAATTAGCAATAAATGTTGTCTTCTTCATATGTAAGAGGCATTAAAACCGATATTTCCTCAGATCGGTGCACCTGTCTTCGAACCCAGTGCACTCCCGGCGACTACCGCGTAATCTCTCGTTAGCCGCGTTACAGTTTCGAAGCCCGTCTCACGCATCACGGTCGCGCCTTCCGCGATCCTTTGACGGATACCAAACAGATTTATGGCCGGTTATGAGCGCTAATGCGAGTTTCGTGTATCCCGGCGCTGGCCAGTGATTTAGTATCTTAATGGGACATGACCGGTGAAATCTGGCTCGATCATTTCTCGCCCGGCCGCGATAATTAATTCAATTGTGCGAACGATCCCATCGCGAGCCTCCTCGTCTTTCCATCCACCTTCGCAATCAAACACAGTTTCTCAACCTGGACTACGAACTCCAGTAGACGATGCAATAAGATTCTTAAATGGACAAACGTGTTAATAAATTTATTGTAATAAAATGAAATAAAATAATGTATCCTTTAATCAAAATAATTATGAGACCGTGTTGTATGAATATTAAACAGATTATGTAATAGACAATAGTATTTAAAGGCTCGATATAAAAAATATAATTAAAAAATTGTTATAATGATAATAATTGTTATAACAATTAACCATTGGAGTTTTGAATTGTAAAGAAGAAATCTAGTTCGAGAAAGGTTGAGAAACTATGGAGCGGAGGATCATTTGTCAGCCGCGAGTTCGCAAGACGGGGACGCGCCTCTTAATTCTTTTTCTCCGGGGCCAGCGAACGCGGCGGCCAATTTTTGCCACCGTTTCTCGTTCCCCGGCGCTAACGAGATCGTCGTTAAACTTTATTACACGCTCATTTTGCGTTCAATACGTCGTCGTTCGTTTCGCCGCGCGCCGTGGCCTCAGACCACCGTTTATTCAATTGATCCCACGGGTTATTGCGGGCTGCTTCGCGATTTTTCACCGCTTCGGCACGTGTGTGTACGCATGTAATCGTCGAACTCGCGTAATTGGGTGCGATTAATCAGCCGTTTTTGTGAGGATTCAAGCTTGTAAAGTTCGGATTGAAAATTGGGACGTTCCTTTCAATGAGTTATCGTTCATATCGTACAATAAAATAAAAAATATAATCTGAACATACGACATGTGTGAGATTTTTAATTTTTATTTCACTCTTGTCTTGTTAGTACCAGCGCATACGATCGAAAGCTTTTTATCAAAGACGTAATGCCAACGGCCGGATGAAAAATAAAAGCAGAATATAATTACCGTGGATCTGTCTATGAAACAAATGAATTTCGATGGTGAAAAAGTGAGGCCAAAAATGTAGCTACGTTTTTCGTTCGAGGAATCAGTCGAATTCCATTAACCCTCGTCACCGTACAGTGTTACAACAGCCCGGTCCATTCATTACGGGTGCCGACAGCGGCGTAAAATTTTCGCAATTACAGGGCGTAAACAGCGGCCCGTACAAGCTGTTTCACTTATCTACCGTCGCTTGTCAAACCATTATAAATAGCCACCGGGAAACAGTTCGAATCGACCTCACTCCGTGAACCCGACTCCGATCCCAACGTCGAGAACTTTGAAGGATAGTATTACCGATATATCTCCATGGATATTGTTTAACTAATTGAATAATTATAATTTATATCGTATAAAGTTGCATCGTGCTGACCCGATATGGAAAATTAGCACCGATTGGTTTGTCAATTTTACGTACGGGAGATAAGTTACGAGGATCGTAAAAGATTCTGTATTACGATGATTGCTTAAGCAGGGAGAGATCCCTGGTAATGATACAGTTTATACAAAAATGCTATTCCCTGTCCGAGTATTTATAGGTTTTTGGTTATACGTATTATGAATTATGAGTTGTAAACTTTCCAACGCGATACAATTAGGATTTTCTAATTGAGAGTTTAAATGTCAGCCGATATTTCAAACGTTATGTGTACATAAAACTTTCTCAAATGAGGTGTACAAAAATCAGTTTTATCCCTGAGGCGTTTGGTAAGAAATAAAAATTAGTATGCAAATGGTGAATGCCGATGATGTACCAGGAAGCATTGACTACGATCACTAGATCGAGATCGTTCCTTCAAGAAGATTTCTAATCGCGAGGAGTACAGACGATTCGCGGAGCGGAATCGACGATGCCGGAATTGAGATCTCTCGAGATAATGTGTACGTCAAAAGTCGGAATAAGACGTAGTGAGATGTATTATGATTGACTCGTTCGGGAGATGGGTAGAGTGTAAGGGAAAGCGGACCGTGTATTGTCAGACGCAACGCAACGATTCTACTTAACTTCAACATCGGACGAAAGAATGTACCGTTGATTAGACTAAATGCACGCGTTATAACTTTCTATGCCTTTTTCGAACTACTTTCTGCCGCATTCTCATTAATGTCTCCTTTTTTTCACTTCATAATTTCAAGTTATGAGAATTGAGGAAATAAATTATGGCTCTGTTTCATCAACTTTTTTTCGTATCACCGTCTAATCGATTCTTCCAAAGCTTCATTTTGTTTGTAATTACTTTTAACATTGAGAATGAATTGAGAAATTATGAAAAATATTGATGGATAAACAACCATAATTCTTTTACCTAACAAATTCCTGACTATATCCAGGGGATATATGGGATCGATGCAAAAATTGATAAATGAGGGGATGAAGCAGGAGACGGTTTAAGCTAAAATAAAATCGAAGTAAAGAGAAAGGAGGGAAGAGATTAGAGATGGTTCCCACGACCGAGATTTTGATTGGAGGGAAGCTGGGGGCCCAGCCCGAATGAATATTCAAGGTTCTAGTGGTTAGACGTTCGCTTTGGAAATCGATTACGCGCGCATTATCCGCGTCCCCTCGATGGCTCGTTACTGGGAAACAAGGAGCGCTATTAATCACCTGTTCCACCGCACGGTCTGTGCAACGACACGGCAAGCTGCCGCTCGCCGCGAAAAATCTTCGGCAGAGAATTGAAACGTACACCTCTGACACACTTTCTAAGAGGCATTGTGCGACCACCGCGGCGGCAGCGCCGTACCGGTGTCGATACCTAACCGAGTCCCGGGAGTATACTGGTGGATCGGAACGACCGAAAAGGAGAAAAACGAACGGTACGAGGGGACAGTAAGTAACTCCGTGGAGATTGATCGATTTCCTCGATAGTGAACACGTGCCCATCGCCGTTTTTATGGATGGATTGTGCCTGACAAGGGTGCCACACGACTACTTTCCACGATTTATTCCCTCCACTGTGTCATTCTCAAATGTGACGTCGAATAAACGACAAAAAAAAAGATTAGGTTCTTTAAACAAAGTACGACACTTGCACATGGATTTTCGATTGTTCGCATTACATTATTTATCATGCGGTTCGAGCAATGCGAAGGATAAAATTAAAACAGCGGTTCAACCGAACGTGATAAATCGAGGATCAGCGAAACGGGATGTTTTAAATGCCTCGAATTCCTGATTAAATTTTATGCGATCGGAATGCAATTTGATTAATGAAATCGTACCGCGAATAGTATGCACGCGAGACAAAGCTCCCCTGAAAAGTGACAACAGGAAGGTATTTATCTAACAGCTAATAAAAACGAGAATCGTTTGGCACGTATCGTAAACCGGTAACAAACGAGTAACCGACACGTTAAACACTTCGTCAACCGGTATAACTGCCAATCATTCTCCCGTCATCGGCCCGTTAACTCGAACAACGCGTAATTAAATCGATGGTCGAGGTTGCGAAATCGCTCGTTGTTTCTCCGTTAGCAGGTAGCGAGGTGATCCGATTTTCGTGCGGTGCCATGAGAAAGAAAGATTCTCGCGAGAACCGGCGCGGCGGTGTCAGTCAAAATAGAGCGCGGCGTTACGTAAAGCTGCTTAAACGTTAATTCGATAACAATCGCCGGGAACCGGAACGAGACCGGTTACACGGGACACCCGGTATAAGCGCAAGGTGGACGGCCTTCGGGATTGGGTGTATTTTACAGTTGTCTACCGGCTACCAATGTGGGTTCTGCGAAACGAGTCCAACCATTTGCTTCGACTGCCCCTTGTACAGATCTTTTCGACATTCAACAAGGTTGAACTCATCAATTCTCATTATAAAAATTATACTAACAATTTGACTGTCAAATAAAATACTCCTTGTAATTAAACAGTTCATAATAATTATTTTCCATGTTTTATTAGTCTATATCTTTTGAAATACCACAGCCAATATATCCATCACCTTGATCTGGTTTCCACAGCCCATTGAAGATTATAAAATGTTTAAAATTTCAAATCTCTAGCTCATCGGAAAGCTAGTTTAAAATCAATTGCAAAATTTGTACCGAACAGATAGACAAGGAAGCGAGTTAATGAAAACATGGTGAAAACTATGAATAGTTTATATGAGATCGGGATTGAGCTCATAATTAATGAACAGAATAATCTGATCGGTTCTCGTGGAATTTGAGAGATAGACGATCGACGGCGCGGGTCGCGAATACCTTTTGCAAAAGTCAAATACCGAACTCGGCCACGGTTCGACAAGAATCGGACACGAATCTCGATAGTACGCGAGGTCTTTGAACAATGGTCGGAGAAAATTCGCATGAATTCCAGCCCATTCCGCGTGTTCACTCTCGCGAGACAAAATTAACCAGGTCGAACGCGAAAATACATCTAATGGCAAAGACACGTGTTCCGAGATGAAATTAAATAGAATTTGTTTCAACTCACTCACCGATTCGACATTCCATCTTCTAGTGGATCTGCAAAATTAAAATAAAAACATGAATCAAAGAGTTTGGTTCAGTGAAGATTTACTGAAAGATTTGCAGAATTTATATTTGAGTTATTATAAAAAATGACAAAATAAGATGAACAGGCCAGATAAAAATTCTGGATGAACAGGAACTTATTGACGACGAATTTCACTCGTTAGCGGTTCCTGACGAAAAATGATTAAATCTGTACCGTCTAACTGTAACGCTCTAACTCATTGTCAGACGCTCCTTTGTTCTATCCTCAAAACAATGCCGCCTGTTTCTCTTGGATCCAAGATCGAGATTTCGACCTTTCGATCGACGCGTTGCGTCATCGAATAGCTCGCGAATCGCTACATCACTACTAATCATAGGTAATTATCGAACCCGATTGGAATCCAGCAACAAAACTTTGTAACAAAGGTTGTAATGCGCAATGACTAAACTGGATTTGATACTGTATTTATAGAAGAATTGAATACACACCTCAAGATTGCATGAAATGCATAAAAAAATAAAAGTTCATTGCTTTAAATATTGAGCATAGCTTTGTATTACATGAATTAAATTATTGGCAGAGATCTTACGACTCATAGAACCTTAACTAATATCGCTGATATCTCAACTTGCACACAAAATCTGCAGTCTGGTAATGACTGAAATCTGTATTACAGGAATATGATAAAAAACGCGAACGGTTGAATTGGTAGACGTATCTTGAACAGGTTCGAGAAGGGCATCGAACCATCCTCAGGTTTCCCCTGCCTTCTTAACTGGACACGCGCGTTGGCGTTAAGATGAATGTTCAGAATAGAAACGCGTCTGACCGAGTTTATGACGTAGCCTACCTTGAATATACTTCCACGTAATTATTCGTGAAAAAATATCTAACGAATTCAAGTGTTTTTTGACAGACAGATTCGTGGCCCTCGATTATCATTAGAATTGAGATTTCTTATTCATAAACTTCTATTACTGGTTTTATTATTTTAACGTTTCAAGGCATTAGATATTTTATCAAATTTAATGCTTTTATTTACTACATGACAATTCCGATTTTAATACAATCTCAAAATTCTTTAAATCGAATATGTTTATTGTTGATGTAAATAAAATGTGAATGGACCGCCCAAAATTATGTTAGAGTCCGTTAACCTTGTTTTTTTCGATTCTCTGGGTTCGACGCGTTCAGATTAATCATGGCAGTTACGAAATGGAAGTGGATTAAAAATTGAACAGTTTGTATATTATTATAGACATTAACGTAACCTCAGAATGCATTTCTTCCGCTCGGAGGACCGAGCGTGTATACGCACGGACTATAATTTTCAATTATAGCGTAGACGTTGATGACCGAGTGTGGCGAGTCATTTTTCTCGATTTGTTTGAACTTCAACCTTATACGTCCATTCGGGAACCCATTCGAGCGGAATAAATCAAGAGCCCGGCTGAAAACAGTTCAGCGACTATCAATGCCTCCGGGGTACACAGAAAATAATCTGCTCCTATGTAATTTGGAAACTTAGAGCAATGTCAATCTTCCCTAACATCGTTTGCTTAATAATATTTGCATGAAACAAATATTTTAAACGTCAACCATCATCTATTGTACAGTTCAATGATAGAGTTGGTTGTTACAGTGGTTAAAAAAAAAAACATGAAGATGATTTCAATCTCTTTTTCAGGCAATTCAAATGATTTATAATTAGAAAATTTGCTATGGGTCAAACAGCATCTAGAATTACTGCTCCTCATTTCACCGGAGACTTTGTAATTCATCTACAATTCTTAGATCTTCCCAATTAGATAATCAGATAGATTAAATACCGATCTACCAAAAGGTGGGCCGAACGATAAATCACCCAGTGGGCCCCGGTAATCCGAGCAATAATTTGTCAAAGGTAACGAGCCGATCGTTGCGGTGAAAATTCCTATTGACGTTGAAATAAAGCCCCGTCGATTCGATGCAATGGCGGACGGAGGCGCGGCCGCGAACCGGCAGGAAAGAAGGAACCTTTCCGCCGTAATTTCCGTGACCCCCGAAGCCTGCGGGCCGCGAGGTCAGATCGATAAATCTCTGTCGAGTTTCAGCGATTCGTTCATTGATAATAATCGCCAACAAGGAAGGCCTTGCTTGTCGCTGAAAGCTGAGCCGACGAATTCTCTGGGTAGGAACCACCGTGTCACTCTGTCACCGGTCTCAACATTACTACGCTTCGTCCTCATCCATCAAATTACATACTCCGATCCGAAATTCTGTACTGACTGATCGCAGAATTATTTATTGAAAGATAACATTAATTTCAAATTCACAAACTAGTGATTATTTTATTTTAAATTGATTTAGAATTGACGTTATTTCAGTTTCTCATTCAGCATTTTTTGATTGATTGCAAATGTTCATTTCACTAACGAATAAATTACAGTATTTGTAATTAATTTATTCAATCATTTAACTAGACACTCAATTATACTTAGCACCTGAGATTATTTCTAATTTTGTCTATCATTACATTAAATTTATTATCTGAAGTTTTTATTTGCAATTAATTGCATGGTTTAAATAGGTTGCCTCAATATTTGGATAGAGAGGGAGAACAGGGGAGTCAGAGATTGATTGCGAGAGTTAGGTGTGGAAGCGTGGAAGATGCCAGTAGGTACTAGATGACTGAGGAACAAAGAGAATAATGGGATATGTATAGAAGGTTTGGAAACTTTAAAACTAGATAGTGGAATGTAAATGGAAGATACCACTACATATAGAAGAGATAATGAAAAGATAATAGATTGGTTAAGAAGGCTAGAAAGGAAAAAGAAAGAGTATAGAGAAAAGAGTAGACTGCAATAATATGAAACCACAGATAAAAAATAGAGTACGATAAAACAGTGAAGAACACTGTTTAAATAAACAAATGTAAATAATTAATAGTATAATATATGGCTTGGATGTTAAGATAGACATTAAGTTTTGTACAATTTCTATTTTGTAGCTGGCAGGCAAAAATCATAATACATCTATCTCTAAATTAACTGCAGATATGCAAGTTTGATGTACGCAGGATTCCGGGTTCTAAACGTTTGGGTAATTAGCAGCACCGGCAAAATCTGGGCTCCCACGCGTTGTCGCGTTCTGTCCAAGCATTAAGCCGCGCGCCAGATAAATTACCGGATGAATAATGAAGATTTCTTCTGGCAATCAGTCTCGGGAAAGGTCTCGTAACGCGTCAGTCGGCGAGTCGTGGCCAGGGAATCGAACGTCCTTCTGTCAGAGGGAAATGGGACACGTCAAAAGACCCCGTAAGCCGTATGTATATTCGCGTCTCGAAACCGCCCACGCCGCGCCGATACGTAATATTTCATCGTAATGTCACAACGGGCGAAACCAGACGCACTGCATCATAAATAAAGAGGGGATGCAAGCTATTCGCGCCTATGCACACGCCTATTCCCGTTCTGTCGAACTCAAAGACCATCAAGCATTTTTAGCATTGCTCAACTCTAAGTCATGTCTATAAATCTTTACACCTTCTCGAGAAACCCGAAGACTGTGAAACATACATTATTGCCAGTCAAATTTCTGTCGTTAACGTTAAATAATGCCTGTACTCTTTTAACAGAATGCACGTGTAAACAATTATGATTGAAAACCAGGAATCGTGCTACGTCCAATTACCAGCGGGTCAGATCAGTGGTTTCATCCTGATTGATCGCGGCTCGTCGTCAGAACCCAATTAAAACAAGCAATCGAATCGAGAAAAAAGGTAGGAAACGAACAAGCAGCAACGTGCGCACACAATACGTTCACCGGAGGAGAGGCACATACCATTAGCCGCGCGGTGTACCCGATGTACTTTCAACAGAAAGTGGTCGGACACGAGAGGAGCACCTACTTTCTCATGAAATTCATGGTTATACCCCTTAGTTCGCGCTTGCCACGATAATATACATCAACGACAACTATGCTCATTTCAAATTATAGTCCCGGGTTATGTGTTTTATGCACCTCTCGATGAGCTTCACGATTTACACAGAAATCATTTGAAACTCCCCAATGATGTATGACAGAGCTTTTTATAAGATTGGCATTTACCGAAACTAGTAATTAATTAGAAGTTACGATGTTTAAATGTTACATGAAGTAAATGGCCATTTGAACCAATAGAAAATGAGATATGTAAAATTTGACTTTCTTAAAGTGTAAGTAGCCGATGGCAAAACGAGGCTGATACTTTTGTTCACAATGCGTTGCAATAAGAGCAACGTGAGCGTGTATACGCCTCTGCTTCGGGTACTCCTGTCAGGGCCTCCTTTTGCCAGAGAGAAGAGGAAGCGATCCGAGAACGACCTCACTCGATCCTGTGTTAAGTAGGTCTCGGGAACGAAGGAAGAAGAGAGAGACAGAGAAAGAGACGAGGTAAAAAAGGACAAAAACCAGGGCGAGCAAAAATGTTGGAAACGTACGTAGGTATGTGAGAGGAGACCCTCTCCTGGAGGCTCTTCGTCGAACCGTGACCAATAACTATCGCAATCCTGAAAATTAACTAGAATCCCTGCACCTCGTCTCACCTGGTCTCGAGTACAACTGAAGAATTCTTAAGCCAGTTAATTATACTAAAATTGCAACTTTCGAAGCCAAACGCGAGTTGGACATTTTTATTAAAAGAGATACAGTGTAATTTTTGATGTGCTTTTACGATGGTACTTTCACCCAACGATGTTAAGCAGACCTATCGCAGCATCTTTACAAATTTTTGTCACTCGATACGCGGACTTTCCACAATTTACATTCGTTCACAAACGAAAAATAGTGGCGAGTGGACATTCTCCCAATAAGCGAAAATAGATCGAACCGTTTTGGAATAGATAGCAACATAGTCGTGATAAATTCGTGAACGGGCGATCATAAATCAACAACGGAGCGTATCGTGTACGATTCTAATTCCACAGAAACTTGCATCCACTCCAAAATGAAATAAGCGGTGAACAATTTCCTAGCCATGGGAGGATACTTTAATTATTAGTATAGAAAATGTCAGTTTTAAACAAGAATGGAACAGACCAATAATTATATTACTATCAAATTCCTTTGGTATCTTCTGATCGGTAATGGTCCCAACATCAAAGTCTTTAATCTGTTTCAATGGCACGATCACGGTGCGTTAAAAGCTTTTACCACACCTTGCGAGTCGACTGCCGTGTGGCAGGTGTATCGACCCCTGAAGGAGAGGTCGATTTTTGCCGGGGATGGGCGCGGTCGGGCGATATCGTCCGGCCGATAACGGTGCAGGGATGTCGACAAGACGCGACCGTGTGCTTAATTCGCCTCTGAACGCGGCGACGTTCGCTCCCATAAATTAAACGCGGACTCTCTGGCTGCCCGCGGACACCGCGCCACTCCGACCGCGGTTAATTAAAAGTAACCGAACTAAATTGAGAAATTGGACCGTGACCACTAATGATTTATATGTTTACGCTGAATAAGATTATATCCGTCAGCAACATTAAGCCTAGCACCTATTCGACTTGAATTCTTTGTTTTACTTCGTATTTTGTATCAATCTCTGATGACAAATTTTTGTAACATTAAAGTAGTATGGTAATTTAAATTGATGAATTATGTACATTTTGATGAACGAATAAATCATCGTTTCTGTAGGGATTTTGATTAGATAGAACTTATTTACCAGAACGTTCATTAAAAATTCATCTTCCTTTCACTCGATATCATGGTACGTCAAGTTACTATCAATACTGACTTGCAGAAAACGGCGAGGGTTCTTTTTGTTAGAAAATCGTAACTGTACTGAACGGTGCATAAACGAAAATCGTAACCGCGCATAAAACCTCTATGCCAGCGATTCTCTTATGCATCTCCGTTGAACCGGAAGAAGAAGGTTTGTCCCGGCGACTATTTATTCGATGCCACTCTTTTGTGTTTGCTCAGCCACGCCTGAGACGGTCCACGGTTGGATTTGCTCTAATCCGTTCGTTTCCATAAGCACACCGTGCGATATCGCCCGAATCATCCACTGGCGTCGCGGTTTCTTCCCGTCCGATAGGAAATCGAAATACTTTTACGGTTAAATACGTTCTTATTAATGAGTCGCGATTACGCTTTGCTAAGTACAAATCGGTTATCGACTTTGCTCTTTTTACGTCCAGGTGTTCGGCTTCTGGTTTATGGTACTGGTCAGTCGGTTTGCTCTCTTTGCGGTCGGTGGGTTAATTAGTTAGGATGAAAAGATTGCGATGGGATATGATAATTAGTTTATAGCAATTTATGCTGTTGGTTCATCGCGGTACCTTAGATGTTTGCAATTCGTCTTCTAAATTGCACATTTGGAATATTAGTAAATTTTCAATCACCACGAGCAGTTAAGAGGTTGTATGAACTCTTACATAAAAACAATAACGAAGCATTGAAATTTTAACAGTTACTAAATATTACATTAATAAAACACTGTACAAAATTT
>NW_017181113.1:74131-111255 GCF_001652005.2 Ceratina calcarata
TTGTAAATATCATTTTTTTTTTAAAGTTCATTGCTTCAAATATTGGACACAGGTTTTGGCAGAGACTTTACGGCTCATGCAACTTTAATGAGCAAAAGAAAATAATCAACGACAGTTTTTGTTATTAGACAATTCTTATGAAATAAAATATGTAGATCAAATATTTCTACATCTTCAATGTTTCCTGGCTGGACGCCAATGGCGTTCAATAGGGGGGCGCGGCGATTTCAATCGTTTAATAGGGAACCGTCCGCAACAATGAGAATAATAATAGTAATAACAAGAATAAGAACGACGGTAATGGAAGAGTAACCGTCCCGGTAACGGCGACGTCGACGGCAGGGAGGGGGAGGGTCTAGGCAACAACATAGAAAACGGTGTCCCATTGTACCGATACTAGGCACCAGCCTGAACAATCGGAAGAAACGATAGCGGTCACACTTTGCTGCCCCAGGATGTGCCCGGCACCCAGTCACCGCGGACTTTTTGCTTCTTCTTTATTCTATCCGACTGCCATCGGCCGAGTTCAACCGAGGAATCACGGTCGCCGATCCGTTAATATTAACCAGCCTCGACTCAGTAGTCCTGGTCAAGGATTGTCTCCAATGATTACACAATGCCTGTGTAAACTCATCTTGCACAATAAACGAACGATACTTCTAAATCGTGCGAGTTATTTCGATTACACGACCTAAACTAAGGCAGTCCGACATAGAATAATGCACGCAGTTTGATAAGTCGTAACGAGGTAAACTCGTCTCTCGCGTTCCATTTGATTAAAACTTACTAACGGAAGATACGAAGAAAAAATAGTGCGCGTTTCCATTTTGCCAGTGCACGCGATTTCCGTGATTCGCACGTTTCTTCTTTTGGACGGAGGTAATCATTGCTTTTAACGAAGTCGAATGTTTCTCTAACGACCGGCGAGCCGCGTCGGTCGGAGGAAATCGTCTTCATTACGCCGGGTGAAACACTGTAGCAATCGCGGCGCTTTTTTATCGGACGCGTGCAATTTTCATCGGTTATGCTCGGCGAACGTTGTGTTTCAGCGTTATTAGCCACCGCGCGGGATCTACCCGGATTCGCGTGCACCTCGACCGATTGATAATCGACCGGAGAAAGTATTTTCCGAGCCGAAATAATCGGTTTCCCTCGAGTACAGCTGCCGCCGATCGTTTCCCTCCAACGGGATGAACGATCCGTGCATATATTTTCATTCACGCGTTCGCGTATCCCGTTTAACGAGTGGTTTTGCTTAATCGATTCGACGCTGATCGATGGAATGTGGTCAGAACCGCAGTTCGCTCGATTATGGAGATTATCGGTTAACGCAGTTCGCGCCATTTTATTCTACGCCTCGCGGATTCTCTGTTGACCAACGGATGAAGATGTGCAAACGAATAAGATTGCAAAATAATACCCCTGCGCAACGAGCTTTTGATCAGATACGATAATGATACAGTTTCGAGAGTGGATGCAACCTGTCCTACGCGCTCTACGCAACGCCTGCGAACGCGGCTGATTCCGAAACGCGATTAAAATGTAACATTGACTAGAAAGCTAATGCGCGGCTGGTTACGGGTAAGGATGAAAGCTTGACTATCAAACAGATTAAGGTGTGGCCGATGCAAAAACCAAGGCGTGACTAACTAGCGGCTTATATCCCGAGCGTAATTATAATTCATCTCGCTTCGCCGACAGTTAAACGCCTTGCCAATACTCGCCGATATATAGCTCAATAAAACAACTTAAATATTTATCATCGCTATCAATTATACATTGAGCAAACTGTTTTTGCGAAAACATAAATTGTTCGAAACTTTAAATAGTGTGTTAAACCCAATCGTTGGTAGAATCGTTTAAGGATGAAATTATTTTCCTGTATCCGAGGTTGAAAATGTTTGATCAACTTTTTTGGTAATCTAAGCTTCTCGGTTATCTTTTGAAATAACTTACGAACAGATTAAGCAAGGCTCGTGGTTTCCGAAAGGCACGTTGCTCGTAATTCAACGAGCGTCCACTTCATCATCGCTTTCATCGCAATTAGACACCGGCGCACGGTGTTGAACCGTGCTGTATACACGCGAGCCATGGATCAGGTCAAACGCCATTTAAGGATCCATCGGATCTCGCGTTTGGATTTCACCCGGAGTCGAAATAAGGGCAAACCCGAGGCCGGCTGTCGGGCATTGTTGCGTCGATTCACGGAATATCGATCTGCACTCGTCGATTTTTCCGGCTACCTCGCTCCTTTTGGGTGAGTTCGATGCGCGCCGACCGTGTAACCCGCGTATGGAAGTCGTTAGGGAACTGAGATGGGAATATTTTTTATAAGCGCGCGTGTGATCGCACGATGAAATATAATAAATCACACAAGCAACTGTTCGTTGCATAATTGCTCGTGCAGATATAATTGAATTGTAAATCGTGAAACAGATTAGTTAATTCCAATTTAAGGATGTATCAATCTCTGCATAACAATGAGAAAGAATTAAAATTTTATATTAGACATTACATTAATAAAACGCTGTGCAAAATTTCAGAGATTTTGCGAGGCTATTAAAAAAGTTATCTGAAGTTCTCGTGTTGAATGGTAAAATTTTATTTAGGAAACAATATAGAGGCAACAATGAGAGAGTTTTAAAATTTTCTATAATTCTAAATACGTGTTTTAAGAATAGTTCGAAGTAGAAATAATATCGACTTCAAAGATATTATTTAAGATAGACAATAAAAAGTAATAAAACTAAGGCTTGTAAATAGTTGCAAGTCAGATACAATCCTATAAAAAAGAAAATTAGAAATTTTACGTTAAAAATTTTCTGTGACTTGAGAGTTTATCGTTTCAAATTCTTGTCATATTCCTTAAACCTCTACAAGAGATTTTACGACCCATACAACAGTTTTACTCATTAAATAATTTTTATAGATATTTAAAAAAAAATAGTGCGTGATAAGAGAAAAAGAAATGAGGAAATAGTTGAGCATTTTCACGCGCTTTTCCCAGTTAGCCTGCGCACTCCGTTACGTAACGAGGATAATTGGGCGATGGCTACGGTAGACCCGGTTTTCGAGGATAAACGCGACCGCGACGACATTTACTGCGCAGAGCGAATCGAAAGAAAGCGCGATGCTCGTTAAGATCGCTACCAAACGAGCCGTGCGCGGCTCGTAATTCGCCGGGGAGTCCCGCGAATCGGTGAACCGGCGGCGTCCCATGCCATTTTCCGTGGAACGCGACGAGTGAAACCTCGTAACTTTTCCCTCTTTCCGCGTTGATCACGTCTCCCCTCGTTTTGATCTATGAAACGCCGTTGCCATCTTATAAATTCGTTTCATGTATCGAACGTGCCTAATCAAATCGTCAAACTATGATGGTGTACTTAAAATATTCATCAATTTCCTATCTTTCATTATTCTAGCTGAATTATTTTTTTGTTTATTTGCAAACTGCAGGATAAAGTTATGCCAATCTAATTAATACAACATTCAAGATATTCATGAAATTATTTTGTTAACCACTAGTTATAAAATGAACCGTCGTCATCTAAATCTGTTGCTGTCCCACGACTACCATCAGTTTCGTGTCATCTACCAGCTCGTTAACGCGCGCAGTTGCGCCACCGTGGAGAAAGATAGATGCGCTGTTAATTACCTAGACCGCATCGATCCATGATCGATTTCTCCTTGAAGATTCCTATGGGAGTATCTGATGCTAGAAAGCGCGCCGACTTTTACGAGATTGCTATCTCGCCCTAATAATAACAATTTTCGCGAAAACCAATAATCGTCTCGTGCCCGATTCGAGTTTCGATGATCGCGTGCGACGCGACGCTTAATCCCGATCGAGATGACCAAGTTCTGTTGATAAAGAAGAGAAGGAAACGATGTCATCGATCGATCTTCATAACCAGCAGCGATCGACTATGAATATAATTAGTCACGAGCTGGGATAACGACGTCGTCTCGTGATCCGGTTCGTGAAAAGCGATCGCCGATAACGTAATTTTTTCATCGGTTCCAATTTGAAGACTGTCTACCACTGGGAGAAAATTTGAGCCCACGGTCGATTTAATAATTGGAGCGACAAATAGGTGCGCAACAATGTTCCACTGGCGAGATTCAATTCGTGATATTGTTTTAAAAGGTATCCGAAGTTTCACTTGTATGAAAGCCAATAAATATAGATTCGAAAGAGAAACTCTGCTTGATTGAGCGGTAAGACTCATTAGAAACTGTCATCTTTATGTTTTGTTCTTTTACTGTACGAATGTGTCGATGATTGCATTTCTTCGAACAAAAACGGACGTTTTAATTGCAGTACAGTTTTGCACGTCTGATTTGTTTATTCATTTGCAGTACGAATTCACTTGAATAAATGTAAGGCAGACGCTGAATTTGAAGGAACTCACCATTCTATATTAAACGAAACTAGAAATCAAAGTTGCCATAAAATATACATGAATATTAATTGAAACAACAGTGATGATTTCTAGTTTTTATAAAAATCAGAGCACTTTTTCTCGGACAAAGTCGCGAGTAGGCGATCTGCTATTTTAGCACCGGCGAAAGTGGCACGTTCCTCGAGTAGTTTTTTTTTTCGCGAATAGAAATCTGAGTAAAGCTATTTATCATACCGCGTCCGATCATTAGCGAGGTGACAGTGTCGAACGTATGGAATTATTGTCTTTCTTTAGCCAGTTTTTCGCGCCGCGTCTTCAATTCATATGCGGTAACGACGTAAATCCATTTTCGTTTCCATCCCGAGACAGAATAAGAATTAGAAAGTAAAGACGCGCGATTTAATTGCAACCGCACGCGCGATCCGAGATAACGTTTTACGCGATGCTTTTTGACTAATACGGCAATCGCGAGGAATATAAATTAGTCGATTTCAAGTGAGTTGCAGCTACATCGAAACACGATTGATCAATAAACTGTGCAGATAGTATGAAAATTAGTAAGTACTGTAGCCGTTAATTGGCCGATAAACTGCGGGTATGCGAACGAAGCCGAAAGACAACGGGAATGATGGTAATTGATAGACCAATTCGCGATGACTAAAATTCACCTGATCATTGACGTTCCGAGGGTGTAAATTACAAAAACGACGCTCGAGGCTTTTGGACGAGCACAGCGAATCGTGTACCGAGGAAGAAACGTGTTAAATGACACGGGACTGGCCGTGGCATGTTCGTCCATCAGTTGCGCTCGAACGGTTTACCCAGATCGAGAGGCGCGAGTGAAATTCGACGCGTCGTCCAGTAATTCGCTTGTCAGTGCGCTCAGATTCGCTGACAATTGAGAAATTAGCGACAGCTCAATGATTTATGCCTTTGTCGATTACGTGACACGCGGAAACCATTCGAAATTAATTGATTTTTCGATCGTTCTTTTGGTTGCTTTGTTTCTAAAGCTGAAAATCATCGGTCATGGTTTGTCTCATGAATATTATTGAAGATGAAATAATTTGGTGTAGATGTAGGAATTATTTTTCATACATCTATGGATTATCCAATAATTTAGAGATGTGCAAACATGGATTATTTAATCATTTAGAAATGTGCAAGCTAATGAGGTATATTATATTCTTTTATACGTTCGAAGAAAATGACGTTTCATGTACCAACATAATAGTGAAATGGAATGTTCACTTAAATTGAAGATGTGAAATTACTAACGATCTAAATGTATCGTCATTTAGCCAATTCTACTTGCACTTACGTCAAGAGCTATAATTATAGAAATTGTTAGTTTATCCTTGAAACGTTTCGAATGAAACGCGATAAAAAAAGTGGAGCGCGATTCTAATTAAATTCGTCGATGTATTATAAGCAAAATAAGCTCTGAAGGTTGAAACGCAACCGCTAATCGGCGAGGCCGAATTTCTTTCGGATTAAACGATTTCTTTCATGACTTGTGAATTCTACCGTATCATTATGCGGACGCTTCTTCGCAGAAGTCGCAGTTCAATCAGCCACTTCTTGGTACATCCTTTCCCTTCTTCAATTACAAAGTCTCCATTCTAAGAATTCGTAAAGTATTCGTTGTACGAGGAAGTTTTGGCAAGCGCCGAATACATTTAAGCACTAGCATTCCCCATCGCGACTGCATTCACACTAATTGTGTACAGAGTTAATGCCCCTCCCCCCCTCTTTGGAGTTTATAATCGCATCAACGTCTAAGGTTATTAGCGACTGTTAGGTGCCAAATCATCACGAATTTTAAATGCAGTTTCTGAATCCAATGTTGTTGATAAACGAAATTATTATAGTTGAATTGTCGTTACTAAGGGATTCTCTTATTTAGGTCGGTTGGTGTTCGGAATGAATGAATTTCTCAGATGAAAACTTCAGATTCATACGAAGAAATTCCGATAATTAATGTATGTACCAATGTAAATGTATGATCCTCTTTGTATTGCAAACATAAGTCCAAAAATTGCAATTTATGGGCCATTCATACGCGATGCGCACGAACCGTCCTAACCGGCCGTTGAAATCTCCGCTCTCAATCATACCAGAAACACATTGGACGACTTCATCTCGCACGAAATCCGATTGTGCCGCGATTCATTCATCACGGATCGTCCGCACGCAACGAGGATTCATCACGATGCACGTTCACCCTCTCGAATCCTGTCCGCGGCCCGCTCCGTTATCGCGGCTCCGCGCGTCGTTTGACGCCGAGGCGCGATTTTTCCCGCGTGGAACGGCGGATTCGAGATCCCCGGGCACCGCGGATAAGGCAACGTTTGTAATTGGGTGGCGGCGTGACGGTGAAACGATTTATCGATACCGGGGACCCACCCGTGGCCAAGAACAAAGCAATAATATATCAGGATAGCCCGTTACGCGCGCATCGTGTACCGTTATCAAGGACAATTACGCGGGCCCGATAGATAGATGTGTACGCCGCGCGTACCTGTATCTACAGGATGCTTCATAATGTATGGCCGTTCCCAATGAAAAATGCGACGTGTTTCCGAGGGAACATTGTTTATGGCTACCTTTAAAAGAAATATGCATGCATTACGTTTGTTTTATGTCCAACTTAAAGTACGTGATACAACTGTTCATAAAAACACGTTTAAAAATGTATTATAGTAGACATATCGATGATTGTTTAAGAAAAAAAATAGGTTTTTATACTATATTTAATGTTATATATTAGAAAATGCGATATATGTATGTACGTTTGGTACCACAGATTAGGAGAAGGCCGTCTGGCTTATTCGCCATTGAAAATTGACTCTGAATATTATGAAGCAAGCAGTAAGTGTACGTATCTGAAATGAAACGATCGCTTTCGAGGGGAAGATCTCGAGCCCGGTGACCTTTCGGTGTACGCGTTCGGTACATAAGAGGCATGTAATTTTCTCGCCGGATCTCGTTTTGTTGCTAATTCAACGGTTAGCGGCGCGAGATTAGCCGGCCGCGTTCATCGTGCTCGCCGCGCAACCCCACATAACCCGTACTAATACAAACAGCTTCTGTTAATCTACAATTAGTTTCTATCACATTTCCTTAACATTTCTTATACGCGATGATTTACGGAAGTACCGGGGTAGCAAAATATTCAAACTTGAATTATGTACACGCGAACCTGTTTCCGTGCGGGGGATAGGGACTGCATAAAAGAAAACGTACAAAAAGAAGTCCTATGGTTTATAAGTAGCTATAAAAAATACAGGAATTAGAAACCATAATTCAAGTATTTTACTTATACAAAAAATAACGAAATTTTTTTATTAGATTATTTCACAAATTATTTATTAAAATATATTCACATTGAATGTTTTCATTTATTTCTAACAATTCATGTATGATAATTGCGTTACGTAAACGATGATCAATTTTTTTTCTTTAAGCGTATGCAAAGATTTTCGAAGATGATTTTTTAGCATAGTTGGGACATCAATAGGGCCACGCACCGTTTGCGTTCCTTCCGGATAACTGGATAATTAACGTTCTCATTATCGGGCATCCTCGTTATCGCAGCTTAAAACGCCATTAAACCCGAGTCCGAGGAGAGTAACGCTGGCTGCATCGTTCATAATGAACGGAGGGAACAGCTTTTCAGAGCGGAAATAACCGTGTTCAATCAAAGAGACATTAGAACGGTACCGAAGCGTGGCTACGCGCCTCTTCAACGAGATCTCTCCCGCGTCTCTATGGCCTCTGACGCAGGTGGACTGAAATCATGTTGAAACTACTTGTCGGATGTACACCACTAGCATTCGAGACGCGCGGGACATTATGGAGCGCAAGAGTTATGGCGATGTTTCGTGGATTAATGGGATTTGTCTGCCTCATTGAATTCGATAAGTGGAACGCCATTTAATTGCCCGGCGCTGATTCAATTTGCCGTGAAAAATCCGAAGTGGATGCAAATCTGATTCGACTAATATCACATTCGACTCTTCAGGGATACTTAAATTAAGTGGTCACGCTGTTACTCATCTTGTCTACAAAATTGTTCCAACCAAATTACAATTCCACCTTTTATATAATTTATCGTTGGAAACGTGTTCCACTGTCAGACAGTTAGGATATTTGTATAAGAAAATTGTGGGGTTGGAAGATTTCCTATTCGCGCATAATGCATGATAGCAATGGAATTGCAGTTGTATCGCGAGACCCGATCTCTGTCACTAGGTATTGTTAGGGCAGCTAAAATATTCAAACAATACAGAGAATCCGACGAGTAATCTCAACGTTCCCGAGTCAGCAGCTATTATCTACGGGATGTTTCCGAAGACGGGTTTCGTGGGTACCGTAACATCGCGATCCCGAAAGGAATCGCTGTTGCAGATCCCAGATGATGTAGAGTGTGGACGAAGCAAAACGCTGCAGCTTAATGGAATCAAGCTCGGACGTATTCCACGCTTTTCAAGAATGATCCCAAAGGGAGAGAGAGAGAGAGAGATGGATTTATTTCTTAGATTAGTCGCGAGAAATGATCCGGTGTAAGACATCAAAGCCGATTCGAGCCTCGCGTTATTGAAATTGTAAGAATTCGAGAGTGCTCCGCCGATCGAATGCTATTTTGCGTAAGTACACGATCAAACAATCTGAGAAACATGAAGTATGCTTGGCGAGGAATTCGTGAACGTTTAACGCCGATTAGCATCGTTCGGAAGAATGTGAAAATTCGGATAGTATGCCAAAAATCCTCTAGCCGTGTTTAGCGAGAGCCTCCTTCTTAAACGACCATCTTCATTGGTCAGGATATTTGAAACGCAAACAAACCGTGCTAGCTTCGGGTATTAACTCCGTGAAGGATAGGTTTACGATTTTATCAGGTGTACCGGTGAACACCTAATCGCGGTCGTCCCGGCACGGCACGTGAACCACTCGTATTTTCTCCGCGGTCGTCAAAACGTAAAAACGGGGGAAACGTGCATCCGCGCTCCGATTTGATCGATACCCAGCAATTTCGTGGCGATAATTCCAGGAATACGAGTGTATCTGGTATAACGGAACGCGGATAGGAAGGAAACGTCGTTAATCTGAGAGGATCCATACCGAAACACGGTGATAATCGAGAGAGTCTGGAATTCTTAAGGAATCTCTGCAATCAGAAACTATAAAATTTGTAAAAATTAAACGCGAGGCTTCTTAAATCTTCAATTAAAGCGAATACAAATCGTCAGGTTTCACAAAACGATATAAAAAGATGTTTACTATTTATTCATAAAATAAAATCCAGATAAGAATTTATTTTCTCTATTAGAAACGACATGTACTTCACTTTTCACGTACTTTACGTACTCGAATAAATTATATGCATATTTTCTGATGCAGTTTCTCTCTAAATCAGATGACAATACGAAACTTAGTGAAAGATCATAGTGAACCGATTAACGCGTCTCGCAGAAATGCAAATCCGTAGTTTCTACGGTGCAGCGCGTTGTATCGCGTCGTGGCGAAGATCTCGCGAGGACATGGAACTTTCTAATGCCTACATTAATATTTTTGTGCCCGCGAGCTACAACCGTTGCTTCAAAAGGTCGACGCGGTCTTAGATTCCGTATTTGCAGGGTGAATCGCGATTCCAAAAAAGCGAAAATTAAAACCCATTCTTGCCGCGAGATAATAAAAAGTATAAAATATCATCATGCTGTTCTACGAGAATAGTTTATCAAATTCCTTTCATCATTAAACTTACTTAGTCTTCTATTAAAGATTGCAGATATTTAATGCATGAAAAAGACTTCAATCAGACGATTCCAAGTCAGATTTATTATTTACATGACACTAAACTGAGGAACTAAAAATATTAAAAACGCGAAACCTCTAGACTAGATCAATCTTTAACACGTCAGTCTAAATTGGAACCACAGTGTGCCCTATTTAAGCTTCTAAACGCGAGACCCTTCAAGCGTCAGTGGACCGTAACTCCGCATAGCATCCTCGACCTCGGAGAATCGTTAGCGCGGGCGAGTAGCAAACGATGGAATAATTATCAGAAGAAAATCCGCTACTTGACGCCGTGAACTAATGTCCGCCCATTAGGCCCAACCCCGTGACTCCCGTCTTTTGACCCGAACTTGTATTACTACATTTATCCATGTATCACGGATATCCGTACGTATGTACGCGCGTACGATTTAGTGTTGCGAGAGAATCCGGGGAGGATGATTTTTCGCGACGTTTTATCTCGTCGCTCGGGGCGAAGCGGAGAACTGGTGAGGGAGAGAGGAGGCGCGTGCGTGATATCGGCGTGCGATCAACGGTGATTGTCGAGGTTATTGTGGCGCGAGCTTTCGCGCGCCCACGCTTTTAAACAGGGTGGTCGGTGCAGGGTAACCGTTATATGAATCTGCATTTTCGATTATTCAGAAAACGACTTTCACGCACGAAATGCTGGTCCACAAATTCATTATACTAATGGTAAAAATATGACGAGAGAATTCTCCTTAGAGAAAGAATTAATAAAAATCAAACACATTTCGTTTATGTCATCGAAGCACATCTTACTTTCACGCAATCGTTTTGTTAAGTTTCGAACATTTGCCAGAAGATGAATAGTGCCGATAAAATATAGGATAGCAATTAAATCATAGTATCCTCTTCCCACGGCATTTCCATTAATTTTAACTAGCCAATGGGGCGCACCCAACGCGATGATTACTTAAGTTCCTCCTAAGAATGATCGCTTGTTTTCCTCATTTCCATACCATACATTGTCCAAGTCTGTATTGAATAAAATGAGAATCATATTTCAACTTATAATACCTCGAATCTTATTTTATTCTACATTTATATTGCAATGTCTGGCGTTAAAAACTCCTGTAAATTTTCAACCATACAATTTAACGGGACTTATAAATAAAAAATACTGACTTCCCGTAATATGAAAGTCCAGTTTCCATTCTGATTAAAAAAGCGAATATAGGAAACGCATACGTTCGTATTGGAACGGTGAATCTATGGTATAAATATATTCAGAGAGCGCGGCTCTCCGAGAGATATCGGTCCACGGCGGATATAAACATATTTAACCGACGCCAGCCGTCCTCCTCGGCTCGTCCGCTCGTAATATTCCGCGCCGCGGCGTTTCAGCGGATCCGCGGCAGGCTGAATATTCATGAGAACGGTTGAACGCGCGGAATGGCCGGATTTTGACGTTTCCTCGCCTCGGGTAGACGAACGTCTCTCGCGAGTGGGATGCGCGGACGACCGCGGGGCCGCGGCGTTAATTATGGGTCGATTTATCGAATGAATGACCGGCGCTGCGGTTCGATTTTTCCGATCGACCGGAGAAGGGTCATCCCGTGGCTTTAACATATGTTAGACGCGAACGCAAATGCAGAGAATAGTCTTATCGTACGTACGTTAACGTTTTCACTTCGAGCCGGAATAAAATTGCTTGAAAGTATGTAATGTGGATTAATTTAAGAGAAGTCTATCGGTGGAATCATTTTTAGATCGGGCATCGAGATACGCCGGTGCTTCGGCTACGGTATTTAATGTTTCTCGCTGTACATGTTGTATTTATTGGCAATTGTCTTCGTATCATTAAATCGGTGTAAAAAAAAAATCAACAAACGTTTCGCACGTTTCTCTTCTGATCATCAATACTCTATTTAAAAATCCATTTCCCAGACTTTTTACTAAACACCGTTTCGCGCACTACATTACCTTCGACTATAAGTTCTAACCTACTTTTTCATCCTCCGATCATCAGTTTTTCCGTCTGGTATCATTACGAAATAAATTCTGCTCGCCGAGAAACTCGAATCTGCACGTACTTACGTGGCTGGTAATACGAGTGAAACGAAAGTCGCGGCGATCCATCCGCAGCGCGGGGTCACCGTCCACGCGCTCTACTCAAATTGACGTGTGTAATGAGCCCGTAAGAATGTTTTCGCAGTTTTGTTACTTTTCAGCGACGCGATGCCGGGGGAGACGCGTCCGCGGTTGATTAAATCTGCGGCCGAGATCAAGGAGAGGCGTGCTGCGTGATTATCGAGAGAAATCTCGTTTGGGCCCGGCACGGTGCGGCCTCCGCGTATACGTAATTGGTTCGTTTTCACTGGACAATTTCCTGCACAGGTCGAACTATTTCAAATATGTGATAATTAGATCATTATCTGTCTTCGGATTCTATTAAACAATCTTAATATTCATTGTTTAATGTCTGTATTTTCTGTATTAAATCACGCGTTTAATATAAATCGTTTATCACAATTTTACGTCTATTTAGTTTTGTACAATTTTATCAATAAAACGTTTTAGTAATCTTCTTTAGTAATCTTATCAGTTTTATGCATACGATTGAGTATGAAAAATAAAAGTTTGTGAGTAAATTTTATTAATCATGTCTCATCATCTCATTATTAATTTTAGATTGAAAGTCATGGAAACCTGCGATTTTTTAAATTCCCAATCGTTTATACCTAAGAACGATACTAACTGATATTATTTCAATGCTTCAATATATCACTCGGTACTTCAGTCACCGAATATGAATGTACAAATTTAGTTTTCAAAGATACGACTTCTGCTTCCTAACCTGGTGAGATCAATGGTAGCATAATCGTGAGCTGAGGGAGACTTCAATGCTTAGATGCGTCGAGCCGCGCAAATATGGTGCGCTGCGAATTTATTGAACACAGCAGCAATTTGACAAGGCATACAGATATTTACATGCAATTTGCAACGGCTTCCAGTACCCGGATAATAATAATAATAATAATAACTTTATTATCGGGAAGAACCCTTTTGTTGATACATAATTGATAGTATATAATGCAGTTCTGTGCATCAGAATAACAAGAAATAAAAATAAACATCAAAATAATAATAATAAGATAAGAAATAAGATACTAAAGGAAAAGTAAGAATAGTCTAGTATAATTATAATAACAGGTATCATAATATAGAGATAAAAAATAGTAATAAGTAGACATCGAGACCATAACATAAGCGAGAAGGAAGAAACAAGAGGGCATAAAAAGAGGAAAGGCGGTAACTTGATGCTAATAAAAGATTATCTTATCTTGATATAATATTTGAATTAGATTGAAACATTTAAATAACGAGTCTCGGTCAATTAGAATAAAACTGCAATAATTCTCATTCAATATTTGCGCAATATCTTCTGACATAACGTAATTATACAGAAGCTTATCAATAATATAATCTACAGACGGGCAAAAAGTGTAATGAAACAGAAGATAAGTTAGCTTGCCTCTTGACAAATTTACTATGGAAAATAAAACTGGAGATAGCTAATGGAAACGGGAACTTGTAATTTATAACATGGTTTTTATCAGTGTTTAATTGCGATACCGAGTGTAATGGATTCTGCGATTGTTAACATGCAACGAATGACAATGACGAACAAAACGATTCCAGCTTCCGGTTTCAATCGGAGCTGAGGGTTAATGCGTTTCGCGTTTTATCTCGACACGACGGCGTGTCTAACTAAATGGTTTAATTCGCGACCAAGCATCAGCGTGTCTAACGAGAAAGAGACGTCGCGACGTGGTAAAACGGGGGACATGGGTGTGTCCGAGATGATGATTTATTCGTTTCCTCGCCAGTTCTATTTCCGGTGTTATGCCGATGGTATCGCGTATGCGACTCGCATCGATCAATCGAATCGAAGATCTTCGACTTAAGAGATCGTAAAAGAAATGAAGGAAAAGAGAAAACGTTTTCCGTCGCTCCTAATGGAATCGAAGATCGATGCTCGGAAACGCATGAATGGCCATTTGGTGTGAATATTTAGCGGACAAAATGGAAAAACTATTATTGATGGCGCCATAGTGATGCGCGAGATTTATGAGCTGGGCGGAAAACCGCGTTTCAAATTAATATCTACTGATAATAAATGATATAATAAAACAGCCTCGTGTTTCGAGAAATTTTCGAACGTGTTCGACGTTATAAACAAGGGCCGTGGGAAAGCTGTCACGGAAAAATTCGTGTATGATCAATTTTTTCGTTTCATCAATCTAACGAACGATTTGTTAAAATCATGAAGGGTGTTGTACGTTAAAATTGATGTGGAAGATATAATGGATTCGTGGGATAATAGAGATATGGAGGATAATGTGTTGGAATTCTAATTACTAGTAAACGTGATCCATCTTCCTTTCCACAATTTCCAGCTTTTCATCGTTTTCCTTAACATTTACGAAACCATTAGCCACTCGTATTCAAGTATTTTCGCGCGCCTCGGTAAAACATCACCCGTGCAGCTTTATCGTGCTCTTTTCCGTAATTAACTCGATTTTTCCGAACCACGAACACGTTTTCCGAGAGGGGAAAGAACCCGAAGTGCTTCAGCCACTTTTTGCGCGGCCGCGTCATACTTCTCATAGCACTCTCATAAATCATTGGAAACCTGGAACTCGGAGCAGATGCACCGTAAATTTTCGACTCTGCCACTTTGTTCCCTATGTACGATACGCCGTAAGTGGCACAGTGCGCACCGCCGCGCGGTCATCAATCTCGGCCTGCTCGAAACGCGTATGTACATAGAGAAGAGGAAGCCGGATTTCATTTGCCTTGTCAATTCGAGACGGCCACGCTGCAATTATGTTTCCACGCGCGGACGCGAGACGAGACAAAGACGAAGTGGCGCCGCGGTTTCTAACTTGTATAAATACAGGCAAACATAAATTCCGAATAACGACCGGCGACTCTTGAGCCTAATCAATCGCAATTATGTTTCCCAACTGGATCTTGCGGCCATATTTAAATCAACCGCATATCCGTCAAAGTTTAATGAACGCGGCAGCGTGTCATTTAACGCGACGAGTTGTCATTGCGGATTGTCCGTGGATCATTTTCATTTTTCATTCGCCTACGATAATGACGATGTTAAAGAGTCGACTTATGCTCAGTCGATTGCAATTACTATAATGATTGAGCCAAGAGGTTATTTTAAACGCGTAACATTTACAGCAAATGCGCGATGACACAGGCAATGGGGAGACGCGATCTGAAGTGACAGGCCGTCGTTCGGGATTACTGGGAATATTCTAATTTTGCGGCAATTAATAATCTGACGTTCGGTAGCGATCGCCGATCAGCTTGGCGTATTTCCGTTTGAGCGTATCACTGCGAATTGACTTGTCAATTTCAATTAGTGTGATCAAGACAACCAGCGACTGTAACCGGTATCGTTTAACGATCGCAAGAAAACCCTTGTGTCCTCGCGTCACGAATAGACTCCCCTCCGAGCGAAAAGCAGCGATTATCGTGTCGATTATCGTACTTCCAGTCCCTCGTTCGCACTAATTAGAGTGACTAAGGGATCTTAGCGAGTCACATCTACAGATACCGTTAACCACGTGGAGGAAATTCGAATAAAATCATGCCAACGCTCGTTGGATCGTTTAACGTTCATCTGTCGCTTTTATCTACTCATTATCGCGTGCAATTATTCTCTGATGCTGTCATTACGATAAGCCAACATCCTATTTTTTTTTTTTTTTTCTATTAACGGATTTATTCTGAAAGATCGACGTCTCTCGCGGAGGCAGCAAGTTTCTAATTTAACTTCGCCTAGAAAAAAAGTATTCCACAATTCTCTAAACGTTACTCCATCGGGAAGAACTGAAAGAAGTCGGGCAAAACGAAATTACTTGATCTTCCGAGGCTCCGGGACTCGGGGTTGTAACGCTTTTAAGAAACTCCTAACGAAGATCGCAAAAACCGAGGGCACAAGTGTTCCGGGGTGACGTCAATAATAATCACGGAAGGCAATCATCGTTTCTCGATTCGATCGGCAAACGGTCCCGTCGTTTACGCTTCGAAAGGTTAATGCAGTTGCGGGTAATAAACTTCTAGCGGCTCCGAGTATCGACCGACGCGCGAACATCTCGTCCGGATGTCGAAAAAATCGCCGAGGTCTCGGGAGCATCCTAACGTTAATTGCCGCCTAGAAAGCACCTACCGCCGTCGATCGTCGAGAGAAATCTCCCAGTTACCGGTTAAAAATTCATCGGAAGCAGACGAATCAAAAACTTTGACGTTAATTTATGCTACCGTTTCGCGGTATCCAGCTTCGAGTTTCTAGTCGGAAATCATTGCCGAGCCAACGACACACACACACACACACACACACACACACACACACACACACACACACACACACACACACACACACACACACACACACACACAGGCATTTCATTCACCACCAGATTCAGTTTTAATAACTTAAAATGTTCGCAAGTTGCACACATCTTTTCTTCTAAGTTCTTTGAAAAATCGAGGCTCGTACGGAGTTCGAATTCGCACACGGAAGACGGCCCCCTAGTTCAGATGCGCGCACGGCGGAGCAGGTAATACATTGATGAAGACGATAACCGTGAATGATTGACAGCGAAATCGTTACATTTAATGCAGGTGCGTCATGCGATGACTCCACGGTAAGTAGAAATTGGCAACGCGATTTAGAACAAGATTTCATGGAAAAACAATAAGCTTTTTGCGCTAACGAGCTGTTGAAATCCTATCATTAACTACTTTACATACTTCGAAGTATGTAGATTGTAAAATGCGCGCTTGCTAGAAACCATGTCTTACGTACTTTACATAACCGTGGCCTTGTTTATTAAAAACTTTCTCTCTCTCTACTTTCTACCGTCTCCTATTTTTAATAAAACTAATTTCTGTATCATCCTTAATGTGCAATAATTAATCTGCACACTTTTATACAACGCGAAACGTTCACGGTGTCAGTTAGAAAAATGCATTCCTTTCATCATTTAAACATAGCTAAAAGTGCTTTTTAATAGTTTCTATGTTTTTATACATTAAAGACATTCTTGATATTTTCTGCAAGCAATTGAAAATTTGCAATTTGGTAATAATTAAAACAGTGATGAGTGAAGGCATTCAGTTTGTTATATTCAGTTTAAGAAAATCGCAATTCTATTTCTGCCTTTCTCTACATTTTCATTCTGGTAATTTGAAAAGTAATTCCACCTTGCAGACGTGTGCTGAGAATCGGTTTCTAACGCCTACTTCTATCGACATGGATACTGATATCGCACGCCGCGTATCGGATGTATAAGCATGGAACTTTGTACACCGGTAGGATTCAATACCAAGGGGGATTTTAAGAGAGAAAAAGGCATGGATGGGAAACGACGCGATCCGAGAGAGCGAGAAAGATTATTCACGTCAAATGCGAACAGAAAAGGAAAAATAGAAGAGAGAGAGAGAGAGAGAGAGAGAGAGAGAGAGAGAGAGAGAGAGGGAAATAGAGAGACAGAGAAGATTGTGAGCAAAAAGTGGGGGAGTAACTTTGTAGAGCGAACAGCTCATGATACCCACTTGGCGTTTACATGCTCATGCTAGTGAAACGTTACCACAGGCGTACATGTTATATTAAGTGCCTCAGTCACGTTTTAGCGTAATGTACTACATATTTCATATTTATATTTTCTGTTGTTACAGATCAATTTTTCACGTACCTTTTGCAGCGTGTTCATGTATATTAAAAATGTATCTATTTTAAACGTAAAATAAATGCACCATAAAAAACAATATTCTTCCGCGAGTTTTGATTGAAGAATTTTTCGAACAAAATCAGCGGCAATAAATTTGAATAAATAATCATGGAATGAAATGCGACGTGTGAATGAAATTCGAGAGTTGCATAATATTAAACGTAGGATCTGTAGCGATAAAACGTGTATCAGTACAATCTCTAAGAACTCAATTCATTTATCTGCGAGCATGTCAGAGAGCGGGTATACACTCACCCAGCAGCATTCCGCGGGTTTATATCGATCACGAGATTATCGACGGTTCTTCATCGGCCAGCATCATCCATCTCTCGTGACGCCGGTTCCGGTGGTTGATGGACCCCCTGAAACGAGTAATTAAGCATTAATCGATCGGGAACTAATTTTCGCGTTAATTATAATAGGTTAATTGCGGAGCCTGAATTAATCTCACGATTCAAGTACATATGTGCATTACAAATATATACGTATGTACATGTATGTACATTTGCAAAAGTTGATCGGACGAGATTGAGCCTGAGTACTTTGAGAAGATTTATTGATACGGAATTGGTAGCAATAAAAGTGATGCGCGTACAAGAAATTTTAATACCGAGTCCTGATAAATTACGATATCGAAGCAATTTGAATCGTAAATAGACTATCGTTCTAAAACTAACTGCTGATATTAACAATTTTTTAGCCGCCGCTACTTTCATCCGGCTATCTTTTCTAGGACGGACAAACGTATAGTTTATTAATAATTGCTCGCCGCGCGCGATACGATTTACATTAGGTGTTCAAAGATGGATATTAAGTATACCCGAGGCATTTAATTCTCATTAAGGTAACCTAATCAGCTTAATAATTATACGCTTTACAATCAACCTCCGTTGATGCACGGCCAATTTTATGCTTTATTAATTGAAGTACCGTTTTTATTTAATTATTAGTTTGCTTTCCTAAAAAAAAAAGACTTAGAATTCTGAATTATTAAGCTCTCCTCTTTAAGTACCGGTTTTTAAACTGGTGTTAACAATCTCTAGAAGTTGTCATTTGTACCTTATTTGTATCTAAAAATATCATTTTTATTTAAAAAACCAAATTGTTTCTTAAGAAAACAATAAATATTTTCATTTAAATATGAGGTATCATCATGTTCAGTCTCGTTAAGACGCTCGTAGAGTTATTTCCAGACAGGGAACAGTTTTTCGTATCAATTAATCAGCGAACCCTGTAATTACATGATTCTGGAACGGAGTTTAAGAATAACGTATCAGATATCTTGCGGCTACTTTTGGCCATCCGACCGTTACCATCATTTTTCTTTCTTCACTCGAACCCGATTTAGAGGCAATAAATATCCCCGCCGTTCGATTTTCTCGCGAGTGCGTCAAAGCAAATCAATTATAGAACTGAAGATTTATTAACAAACACGATCAGCGGATTCATTCAACTGTCCTGTTCGAATACTTTCACGCTGGTCGGAGTTAAAAACTTTCAAAATACGTTCTCGCATTATAGCGACCTCGCATTCGGATTCGTGAAAGATCTATTCAATAAAAATTGCGAAAAATGCTTCAAATAAAAGTTGTTTTCCTTCTAACTTCGATATTTAACGAGTTACGTATGATTATTTGGCATTTTATTGATGTTGACAAAATCCGACCATCCCAGCGTCGAAACGGCGAACTTTTGGCAAAAAATTTCATTTTTCCTTAATTACTCCTAAACCGTTGAATTTACGGGAAAATTGTATACAACCTTTCTTGTAGAGGATGACGAGATCTACAATTTCTATATAAAACTGTCTCGCTAGCGTCAATAGTTTACGAGTTATTAACGAAAAACGAAAAAACAGATTTTTGCAAATATGACAACAGAAACAATTTGAAAATCGACTAACAAATTTTGCGTTGGATTCGAGGATTTCATTACCGCAACGAAGATCGTATTAGAATTTTCTTTGGATACGGAACGCGTTAAGCAGTATGTTCTCTCTCTATAGGCCATACGCCGTTCAATGAGATTGCGTAGGCCGCGATTTCGCATGCTCGTCCGATCGAGACGATCCACGATTGCGAATACACGATTCGTTGCGGCGCATAGTTCGAATATGGGTTAGAAGGAGCCGTGAAAACCGATCGGGTTCTGCGTTAACGCGAATCCTTGTACCAACTTTTTTCCCGTTCTGCCTTACGAAGACAGATTGCGACTAATTAGACGAGGGACCCAGCTGTATATACACTCTTGTTCATAAGTTACAGAATGATTTCAGTTCATGAAATCTTTAACAAGACTCTAATCACTGACCTTAGAAATTCTAACATATACATTTAACAATTATTTTATGTAATTATTCTATGTTTCAGGATTGATAAATAATCACCTGGTATTACGTATTCCTATTCAAGTTCTCTTTGCTGTACAAACTTTGCCAGAATACATACAATTTACATAATATTTGATGTAACAACTTAGAGTCAATAAATAAAAAAAACTGTCTATGTTAGCTATTTGTATTGCAGGTTCAATTTGATTCGAGAGTTCCTACATTTCATTCGAACATGCTTTCTGTTAATTGTTAGCACCTTATGAACGAGAGTGTACGTATGTACGTGTGCGTGCGTCTAGGTTTAGCTACATCGTGAATTTCGTTCGTGTTCGCAGAATCGTGTTACGGTAACAGGACGCACTGATCTAGTAGCGATCCGTTTCCAAGACTTATGGATAGCCGAGATGGAAACCGAGAATCGCGAGTAAAAGTGCTAGATAATGGGAATCGATACTGTACGCGATTTTTCCAATAGCCATCACATTTCCTACGCTGTTGGATAATGGGAATCGACACTGTATACAATCTTTTAAATAGTACTTCCAACGAACATATACTATCATATTACATGTTTAATTGGAACAAACGTGTATTAAAATAAAGGTAGACATGTAAGTGTTATAATAAAGATAGACATGTAAGTGTCTTCATGCTTTGCCATCATTAATTAAAAACAACAACGACTCTTATCGCACTTCCAAAGAAACATGTACTATCATACTACATTTTTAATTGGAACAAACATGCATTGTAATGAATATAATAATTTGACCCATATTGACAATGAAGATAAACATGTATTACCATCATCATGTTTTAAAGAAACCTTTTAATATCGTCGAACGTCATCAATCAAAAACAACAACGACTCCCACTCTCATTAATAACGAAATAAAATTCTCAAGGCATCCTCTGTTTATTACCCGTACACGGCTAATTAAACCTTGTCGTTCCTTTCAGCGTTCTCGCGCATTTCCATTTTCATTTTAACAACGTTACACAGCGGAATTAAGTGTAATTACTCGCGCTCATCATGAGTATGCAGGAATACTCGGAGGGAAAAAGAATCGTCGTCATCTTGAATAGATACCGGAGAATCTAATCGTAAGTAGAACAGTCGGGGAGAAGTGGCATTGCCCTCGCTCGGACGGACGGCTGCAACTTTGTTTTCTCGACGATTTGCCCACGACCGTGGGCCGCAAATGAGACTTCCGTAACCGGTGCGACTTCTCCGCTATCAACCGAGCTAAGTACCCACTACCGTGCCTCGCTTTAACTCTACAGGGATAGTACTAATTATCACGGGTACAGACGCGAACGACACCGGTTCTCTCGCTAATTTCGACTCTAATTGCTTCGTCAGGCTGGAATATGAATTTCCATTGACTCGGTTCGACATCTCATAGCCCATAAATCACTTCACGTTCGTAATTTCTTTTCACGCCTGCTGTGCATCATTAAAATTCAATTAAAATCAATGCATCGATTATTATTATACGTAATCGAGGTAAAGATTCTACACCGTTTATCCCTTAATCACAATTGCAAACGTCAAGTGAGAAAAAAAATACGTAAGTATTTGTCTTTTTATGTGGACTCAGTATATCACATTGAAATGTCACGGTTAATTCATTTGCTCGTCAAACAGTTTTGATCGTACAATTAGCTGGAACCATCTTAAGGTAAAGAAAAAAATCGTTACAGGCAATGATATTCAAAGTGGATCTTGGCACGATCACAGAGGACTAGAATGGTGTAACGTCCGCGGCTTGATGAACGGCTGCGGCGAAGGTCTTTTCACGAGCCGGGTACAAATACACGAACACGAGCCGAGGAAAATGCATGCTTCCAACCGCGGCGGCGGCCGTGCGGCGTGCAGCGAACCATGGAGAAACAGCATCGACCGGTACAATGAAGGGTAGAGGAAAGTATTCGGACGGACGATACCCCGCTGGAGGGCAAACGGGGAAACCATTGGTTCACCGTGACTTTGGCAAACGAGAATATGTTAACGAGTTGCTGATTATTATCTCCTAATCTGTTTCATCGAACCAATGCAGATCGATTTAATTTATTTTTTCAGCGAAATAATGCAGTACCAAATTCCAATTAAATTTCTGACGTTGAATTGAATCAGAATTTGAATAGAAAAATATTGTTATTGAACGACAGGGGATAATATGATGAAACATCGTTTGAATTTTATGTTTGTTTCAATTAGTCTTTGAAAGTGTAAGTATATAATTGTAACAGAATTTGTGATGTTGAACTGCGACACGAATTCAGATGATAAAATTCGAATTGAAATTGGCATCTGATTTATTAACCCGGAACCTCTTATTAAACATCGAATGATCTACGTTCTGAACGGTCCATAAATCGGTTTCCTAATACATTTGACATATAATGGAAACGCATAATAAAATAATGCATTTCGTATACGTTGGTCAAACTGAATTGAACGCTCAAGCGAGCAACGAGCACATTTTAACAAGATCGTCACTCTTCCCTTGTCTTCCTGCTCCGCCCTATCATTCATTTCGAAGATAGGAAATACAAACGTGTAATCTCCTCTCTTATCTTGATGGCGTTTAAAAGTAACTGGCAACCCATAACGAGAGCCAAGAAAAAATGCAATTCGAACTTCAAATAATCATTTATATATTTCAGTGTAACTCAATACTGTGTTTCATTAAGTGAAATCATTAATTTATATTGAATATAAAATTGTATAAAAATAAGTATAGAATACACATAAAATATAAAGAAAATGTCTCTTCTCTGAATATCATACGTATCTTTTTCAAAGAATCAATTAATTTTGTTATAAATAAAATTATGACCAAGTAAAAATATATAAATTGTATTAATAATTTAAATTATTCGAATAGACGACGAAATTAATCAGTAGTCGAGGTAACACCTGAGGTAAAAGTAAATGTGAAAGAGGAATTATTGCGATGCAGCACAGATTTTTATTTAGGTAAGTAGATATAAGAAGTACAACAAAAAATAGAATATTATCCAAACAAATGTGCCACGAAATGTATAATAGATCACAAGCAGTAAACTCAGACAAGAAAGGATGGTTATACGGGTTTACTTCAGGGAGTCAAAATATAGTAGAACGAATGATTTTACAATAAAAATGTATACGTCTCTCTTTTATTTAGAAGTGTTTCTCTTTGTATGTCAAGTGATAAGAAAATAGTTTTATAAGATGTATGAGGTCTGATAAGTGAATGTCCTGAGGGACTAAGGAGTTGATCGATAGTTACACCTGAGGTAAAGGAAACTCCTCCTGCGGACCGCGAGCGTCTGAAAGAGTTCCGTTCGCCAGAAACCGCCACGCCGGCTCGGCGGTTTCTTAACGGTATTGGAAGTTACGTCGAACAGGATATACCTGTCGGATGTTCTCCACGGGAACTCGAAGAGGTGGAAACGCGTATGTAGGTCTCGTTCCACGATTGGCTGAGCGGAGCGAGCGCGGGTACGACTTAAAACTCACCTGCTGCACCTGGCACCGCGGCGTGGTCACACACCGGAACCCCCCCGTGATTTTGGAAACTGGTATTCGACCATACAGCGACCCATATTCGATTAGACAGCTCTTTACGTGGAATCCGATCGGAATTCCAATTTAAGTGCGTTTTTTCGTCGACTGGTTTGTAACTTACAATTAATGAGTCAGTCGATCTTAAGAATAATCTGCACTTCCTCTCACGTTTGATTCTTTAGTTCGGTCGTCTCGTTAAAGAAATTGAATTCCAATGATTCACAGTTAAATCAGGGAAATCATGTTGCTTGAGAATTTATGTATGTTCCTATTTTCATTCATGAAGTAGGGGGGAAATGTGAATAGCAGCGTCAGATGATTGAGAGTAAAAATTTCAATGAACACCTATAGCCTGAAGCGTATTGGTTTCTGTTTGAAACTCTTTGAATCGAGAACGGAGGATTGTTAACTATTATTTTGACAGCATGATTCGTGATACATGTTACCTCGAATATTTTCATTTATGAAATAGAGAGGAAATATGAATAGCGGCTTCAAATGATGAGTAAAAATTTCAATGATGATCGAATTAGCCTAAAGCGCATTGATTTTTATTTAAAATGCTTGAATGTAGGATAGAGGGTTGTTAATAATTTTTTAATAGTATGATATGTGCTACATGTTATCACGAACACTCCCTGTTTGAGTACGATTATAGAAGTTCTCTACGTAATAGAAGTAAATAGTTTCTGAAAGTAAGGTCAGAATTTATAGTTGTTTCTCAGTTCTTAATCTCAGTCCTCAACTGCTTGTTGCATATCTATGTGTTTGTGTTGATAAAATTCGAAAATATATTTTTAAACATTTAATTTCATTATTGATTAAGATTTTTTAAAATTTCATTGAAGCTACGGTCATTATTGTAAGCATTACTCATTTCAATAAAATTTGTAAAAGTGTTAAACAATAATGAAATAAAACGTTTAAAAATACATCCTCGATTTTCATTAATCATGTATCACGAAACATTTTCAATGAGCATCCATTTGCAGTTTAGCAAATAAAACGAAATAATGAAATTTGTATTGATCGAATTACAATTTCAGAAACTCTAGCACGCGATATTTATTGTTGAAAACAATGTGGATTAAATATTGAGATGAAGAATAAAAATGTTGGAACAATAGAGAATGTTTATAATGAGAAACTTAATCGAATGAAATACGATAGGTAGTAATGAATCAGAGAATTCGATTTAAGTTCAATAAGAGGCATGCATCTGACAGTGAATTACGATCATACATTGTAACCTTGATGATTGTACGTAGCTATTTTTCCGTCGGAACAAAGCGTTTATAAGTAAACGGAAAAAATAGAATTCGATTAAGGCGCAGTCCGAATGCTACATAAATTGTATGCTTCCTACAACACGTTCTTTTTAGTCCCCCCGTTTCAGCTACTTAAAAAATCTATACTATAGTCGGCGAACACGGCCTGGAATTCCTCATAACTTTAGAACGTTAATCTCTAACCAGCGGATTTATAATTTATGCGTTTCTGCTTAGCTGGCTGATGTGTATAGATAAGAGTATTGGAATCGATCGGAGTACGTTAAATAACTAGTATCGGCCGACTGGAATTCTTTACGATATTGGAAATAAGTGCGCTCGCTACAATTCATGTTCCGTTCAATTTCTATGGAGGACGGAGATTTGTGTATTAATTAATCGTAACGCTCTATGATTCCTAGAATCTACACGTTCTATCACTGAACGCTTTCAGATGTTAAACGCGAAATTGAAAAATTATGACCGGCAGCCACCGAATTGAAATCGTAATCTTTCGACTTTATGAAACGGTCGAACAGGAGAGGCTTCGGTAAATATTGTTGAATATAAACGGAGCTAAGAATTTCACAAAATTTGAAAATTTACCACGACTCGCGTTACCGCCGCCAGGCCTGCGTATGCCCACATATTAATAGTAGTTAATGGTAGAGGAAACTTGAGCTTCGTGTGGAATGTAGCCTGTACGGCCTATGCACACGATGCGTATGATTTTGAAAACTGGTTCCGACTAGATGGTCGCCTTCAACGAGTCACCGAGTTTACGAGATACCCTCGCGGCGAGCATCGCCGGCTGGGATTTAATGCCTAAAGACAACCGGAGGTCCCGTTGGAATGTAAGTCACCGTCTGATGGCGAATCGGAACTATTTACGATTCGGGAAACTGGTTTCGCGATCGGTGCAACGCGGCGCCTCGTATCGAAAATGTCTATACGTAAAAACTGATCGAATAACAACCAGCATTAGCGTCTTATAGCCAAGCGAAATCGCCTGGGCCCTTGGAAATTATGGGCGACACTTTCAGTAGAGCTTAAACTGGCCACGTTATGGAAATTTATTCATCGACATTCCTATTTTGTGTCCATTCACATTTTCTTTCGGCTCTGTCCTCGCAATTTATTATCGTACATTAATATTAGGCCAATGAATATCGTCGTTTAAATAACGATATAATTAATTCAAATGAAATACGTTCCCTAAATAGTTTCGATACCACCCGCTATACCACAATTCAGGTTCTCGAAAGTTTCATTCCTTATTTCAGATTATTAATGCACCAACGAAACCCTTTGAGATACAATAACCGATCACGTTCTTCTTGACCTATATTTTTTTCTCCGGATTCAGGTATACCGGGTAAAAGGGTTTGAAATACGATGGGAGTTTAGCGTTCGGGTAACATTAAACTGCGGCCTTCTACGATTTCTGAAGCTGTTATTATATTTCTTGTGACCTACATCCTTCGGGATATCGAAATTTTAACCGAAAAGATTACTCAAATGTGAACACAGCGGTCGGAGATAAACGAACAGAAAAATTAGCTATTTTACAACCCGCAGGATGGTTGATAAATATTTCAAGATTCCTGCGTATTGTTGATAAATATTTTTCTACCGTTTCTGTTTCAAGGCATCGCCACAGTTATATAAATAATTAAGGCTAGGTATACGTCGTTCAGGCAACAATCAACTCGCGCTAAATGCGTAGGTTGCGTGGTAATAAATCTTCTTATCCGCGGCGAAAAATGATGCGTTTCTTTCGCGACGAATCATTAAGAATAAGGTTACGACGTTTGAATTCCAAACTAATGTACATACCAGCATGCTTTCAGGCTCATTAGCATTAAATCTTGGAGAATCGTCCATAAATAGAATCTTGGATACAATTATTATTACAATTTTATTGAAGAAAATAAAATGGGAAAATGCGCAAGTAAAAAGAGAATGATTATCAATCATTGGCTATGCTTGATTCTCTTCAGAAGACATGACAAAATCTGCATATTTGAAACCTTGTGCAATCTAATAAAATATCAATTAAAAGGAAAGATGTTAAAAGAGGGCAGATATTCTTTATTATGGCACAATATCATAAAGAAACAGTTGAGTGTGAAATAGGATTAAATTGGCATTAATCATCATTATCGAACCGCGCGTATATGATAGGTGGTAAAAGTCGTTGAAAAATGCGGAAAAAATTCGATAAAAAAAAAAGAACATTACGTTAAACTGAATTACTAGTGTCCTATTAATTATTTTATCATTAGATCATTTTTATCATTACTCAATTATGTTTATCGGGAAGGAAACTGTGAAGAATAAAATTATATCTTCATCAATCATCCTAAGACTTTAACCCGATGGTTATGCAATGTGAATATTTTCAAATGAACGGTAATTGAATATTGTCGAGACCTCGTGAAAGATTCAAACAAAACTTATCGGAAGCGTTTCATTTCGGATATACTTGCAAGCTACTGTACCTCGGTATTAAATCTTCTGACTAATAATTAAAAGATAGTAACATATAAAAAGGTTAGATGAGATTTGCCAGAGGGTCCATCAAGAAAAAACATCGTACTCAATTAAGGATTCACCCGTGGAGCATGTGGAGAACTGGTTCTCCAGTAACGCGTACGACGCTTATATGCACATACACACGTGTAATACACACATACTTGTATGTCCAGCCTATACGTGGCTTGTTCGTTTTGCAAAACCCTTTGAACCTAATTGCATTAAAATAACGAGCCGCTTACGCGTGTACGCGCGATCATAACGGAAGAGCGTGTCGCGTTTATAAATGATCGCGCTCCTCGGTCGGCCACGTGCACCGCGATACGATCTGTACAACGTGTTCACCTGTTTTCAGCGGATCGGGTCATCGCCAGCGAGCGATCCCCCTCTGACGGATTTCACCCGATGAATTTTCACTCGATCACTCTCCTCGTTAACTTGTTTGATTAGTACCTACACTACGCAAACCACTGGGAAGTCATCTTCGGCCGGATTTTTCCTGGCAGGCCTCCGTTAAGAAAATAGTACGAGACGCGCGAATTAATTATTATGGATTAACCGCGAAGCCAAAGTTTACAGTAGTCGAGATTAGTGTGAAAGTTCTTGTAATTATTAAGAGATTGATGTCCGGGTAGTTCAATTATTATTAAACTGCTTTTTGTCTCGTTAGTTAACATCGAAGGATAATTAGAAACGATGCCTGTCGAAATTAAAAGAGAATAAAGTATTCAATTACCTTTGGAATGTTTGCATTACGTTTTGTAAAATCGCGCGTTAGTTTTATTATTTATATTTTCTCTAACGAACTACGAGAGTTTCATTTCTACACTGACCGATATTAGTGTAACCGGGCTAATGTCCATAAAGGGATACTCGAACACCGTTAACGTTATTAAGAATATCCACATCCTGTTCGTCTTAGCTCCGGACCGCTAACAAAGAAAGAAATCAAGCAGATAGCCAGAAAAACCTTGAAACGTAATGTTCGCAAGTCACTCGGACCTTACGAATATTATCCGACGATCTTCGGCAAAAATCGTCGACAACGGAACACCGGTTTCTCGTTGGAGCGTGTCGATGGCCACGTTTCGGACCCTCGATGCTCAGAGTTTTACTCGACCCGCTTAATGGACACGATTAATAGTCCTTTCAGCTAATTACTCCGTCATCGCTTTTTCCGTCTCATCGCTCAACTTCTTCCACGGCTACACTCGATTATTAATTGCTCTATCGCATCTATCTAAGTGGTTAGAAATAAAAATTGGAAGTTTTCTAACCTGCCATAAACAGTTATTTATTGATACGATTATAACTATTTCATATCATTTTCCACAGGAAAGAAACTCACGAGCTGACGTGTCTCAAATTTTGATGGATTTAAATGTGGAACATATTTTCAAATAAATATTTTCTTACACAGAATAATTAAATTTATAACGAAACGAAAATTACGTAGCGTTATGATAAGAAGATTGGAATGATTAGATGGTTTCACTGTTATAAACTACAATCTATAAAAAAAAGAGACTAGAACTCGACTTCTAGGTAGGAAACTAACTGTTAAAAGCCGATTAAAGAAAGGTAACAAATATCAGCAGGGTCAATGTCAGCTGCGTTGAGTCAAAGTGTAATAAATCATAGCAATTAGCCGTGGTTGAATTTCGCGGCAAGGCGTTTAACAATCAACGGTGACGATTTATCGGGAATAATAGCCCGTAAACTCGGTCGAGAGGTGGTACCAGTTTTCACCACTGAAACCCCATCCTCCCGTACGTGATACCGAATCCGCGTTATACACCAGGCGGAATGAAACAGTGCAGCGTGACGACGCTCATAAGTCGTCGCCGATTAGAACGAACCTAGTATCCGTCTTCGGTTTTATCTATCGCCACTAGTGCGGTGGTATCCGACTTCCTTTGCTCCTTTACCACGCGTTTCTCGTTTTGCTTGTCGCGGGAAGGTCTTAATCGAACGCAAACGAACGCTTTATCGCCGTTATTTTATTGGTGAACGCGTTCGCTTCTACGTACATCTAACTGTATTGCTTTCGAGGTCTCAGTTGAAAGATCTGTGACATTTCTTTCAGAATGATTTAATCACAATAAACGAAACGGTTGCTGCAGCTTTTTGTCAAGTACTGTATTCAAAATAGAAATGATAAAATTTCGAACATAAAGCATAATGCAGTTCCCAGGTTCTACCTTTTGCTCTTTGAGTTTAACCTCTTAACGCTTCCATGGAAACGCAAGTGGAGGAGCCATAAAACATAAGCGACGTTCACGCGTGACACGCGCGATTTCACGGCGAACCGGCAAACAGAAATCGCGTTCCAGGGCGCGACCGTTGATAAATCGGCGAAAAAGGAGAAGGTCGTCGGAAGGGGGATTCCATGACTCGGGGCGAGCCTTTCCACGCCGCGGAGCCGGTAGGTACACGCGCTAAACTGGTATTTAAAGCGGTTATCATTTATCGCGAAACTGTTCCGCGAGCGCAACAAGGTGGTATCCCTTTTCTTTTGTCCCTTTTCGTGTCGCTGCTCGCGTGTGCACGTGCTACCAAGTAAAAAGCTGCCGGTTTAATTGCGGAATACCAGCGCAGGCCGCACGTGCACACGCGTCGATAAACGCGGCGCATCCTCTCCACTCTCTGACATCATCGATCAGCCACCCCGGCTGTTCCTATCTTTCTTCCTTTTTGTTGGCTAGAACCCGGCACTACCCGTTTCTTTCCCCCTTACTTGCATACGCGAGATGCGCCGACATTTTTCACCATCACGGTTATTAGTCAGGATTGGCTGGTATTTTTATTACGGGAAACGCCGGTTACAAGTGATTTTGCCTCTTTATACCTAATCGCCACGATGACGATCCTGATGGACTTATTGGGTACGACCGAACCTCGATCTTCAACAGCTCCAGAGAAGTTATCAAGATCTTTTTAGTTCAGCGTGAACGATTATTTATTCACTCTTGATTAATTTATATGATAATATTCAGGATGAACGAAATTAAAAACATATCTACATCTTGGTTACACAGTTTTATAGATCCAACTTTGCGTTTCAAATATTGCTACTTCCTTAGGGAGAACATTTGAATACATGCAATAATAATCTAAGAAAAAGCAATGCATAGTATTGCATGTTAGATCGCACGATGAAATTCTTTACTTTCTAACAATACATTCTCAACACGTTTCTTTGAATACACCATAAAATAAGCTATTCTTATTTCCTCTAATCTACAGGATTAATCCTTGGTTTGAATATTCAACAGCGTTAAGTGTATGCAAACTGGATACGATGAGAACGTGTCTAAGCTTTCCTAAAAGTTATTCAGCACCTTGGCCGATCGCGAAATCACCGCAGGGGTTCAGAAACGGAACTCGAGCCGAGTTGAATCGACCGCGAGCGAACAAATGAAACGGCGTTGAAACCGCAGAGGGCAGGGACCCTTCTTATGCGCTCGTCGAAGTCTCCGCCTCGCGCTCGCGCCAGCAGTAGGTCGAGCGAGGCCCGAAAAGCTCACGGCCTACGTCCTTGAGAGATCCTGCAGTCCGTGCACGCTGCGTTCGAGCGGTAGACCGCAGACCGTACGTCGGTGTTCGACCCGTTCATACCTACACGCCTACAGGCAGAGAGAGAGAAAGAGGAGGAAACGCGCACCAACACACGGGACGCTGGTATACAGATCGTGATCGAGCGCGACACGTGCAGCAGCGGCATCGTGAACGTGTACACACGCAGGGACACGGGGAACCGTCGGAGGAGATAGCAAACCAGAGGTACCAGGACAGTCGAGAGGTACAGTCCGTGCAGCAAATATATCCTTATCCCTCTCTCACTCTCCTTCCTTTGTGTTAAATTAAATTGCAAGCAGAACAATCATTTTCGAAGAGCATGAACTATCGACGAAGAAGAATAGCTCTTGAAAGACGAAATTAATACCAAATTGTATAAAATTGAATAAATCCATTGTCCCAAAAATCGTGTGGTAATTCAAAACCTTCCGTGTCCATATTATATTCAGGTAGTAAGTCTGGAACGAAGGCTTGGACGAGACTGGAACTTTTTGTTAAATAGAATCTGTCTATTTGTGGTTCCACGCTGTAAAGGCGATTTGCCTTAAGACAGTAGTCAGTCAAGGATATCATTGTGTATGCTTTGTAAGCGACATCTTTGATGCCAGTTTGATCCGGCCTAGCCTCGCTATATCCTTTTGATCAAGTATAGAAGAGGTGGAGGAGGATGCTTGGGCAGGTGGTGGTGGCGAAGAGACGCGAAGAGACGGCCAGGGGGTACACCGCGAAGAGGTGGTGGCAAGGTGTACAGGGAAGGGGGCCCAGGCGAGGGCGCGGGAAGGGGCCCGAGAGTACCGCTATACCTGGAGTCGCCCGAGGCGAAATACATACCTACCTACCTACCTAGTATATATTCTCCCGGCTCGTTGTACTCGCTCACGATCCTCTCTGTCCGTTTCGTTGCGTTTATCCTCCTCGCTGACTCTCTACCCCCTTTCGTCGGCGTTCCGAAGCCCCGGCAAGGTATACCGCTTCGAGTCCACCATGATGCACGCCATAGAGCGCACCGCGGCCACCGTAAGACCGTAAGACGTTGCGCCAGCAGTGCCTGCCTTGCCTTGCCTTGTCAACGTCCGTCGCGGTGCGCCGTTTCCATCGTCGCGGCGACCATTGCCGACCGTGCTCGAATTTTATTACGAACCTTTCCGTTCTCGGATCGAGTCCTGTCCTCCGATCTTTGTTCTCCGTTCTCCAGACTATGAGTCGAACCGCGGTCGTTTAATAACGCGTTGCGACACCTCATGACTTCGATGTATCATCATCGAGCGAAGAGATTCCTAGTTAGTGGCATTGGCGACCAGTCGATTTGATGTTGCTCGAGTCCGACTCGACTGAAAAAGGTTGGAAGGCGCGCGCAATTTCCTCAGGAAGCCGTTTTTCTCGAGTTTCCCGACAACACCGCCGGAAGGTAAAAGAAATTCGAGGAGTAAATCCGCGGCCGACGGGGCCTATCTCTACATCCGGCTTCGGGGAGAAAAACAAAATTCCCCGTCGTTCCCGGGAGGCAGGAGAATTCGAGGATTCGAGCGGTAGGAGCAGCAGCCGAAGGTGCACCAAGGTAGTAGCCTCGAAGAGGAACACGAAGAAGGTTCTCCTCGTACCCCACCTTAACCATCCGCCACTACCTAACCGCTGCCTCCATCGCCTCCTTCCTCCACCTCCAACACGCGTACAGTCGTACGATCGCCGGCGAGCAATACGGTTTACGGCCGCGTGACACCGTCCCGGAGAACGTACGCGAACAGCTGGATCCACGTTGCTCCGGCATCGATCCCAGCGGTAGATCCACTCGGGATAGACATCGTATCATCCGTCGCGTGAACCGTGTGCAATTTGCCGACATCGTTTCTACGAGTTCTCTGTCTCCGCTGTTCAGTGCTCCGCGTGCCTCTTCTAACTGTACACCGTCGCCGTCGTCGTGGTTATTGAATAAATCGCGCGAGTCAACGTGAACGCTGTTTTCTCAACCATAAAAGTATGTCTGTGTGCCTTTTAAGCGGATAGCGAATTAAGCCCGTACGAGAACCGATCGTGAACGTGTGCCTCGACGCTAGAGAACAGTGTGCCGCATCGGAGTGCGCCAGAACGAAAACCACGATCGTGTGCAAGATACGTCGGGACATAGATACGTGTCCTCGTGAGTGAGAGTGTTGAATCCGTGTGCAAAAGGGTAGCGTGGCTGCTGGTGAGACGTCAACATCTGTTAGCGTGTACGTCCCGTTCTCCCGACACACGGTGCGTGTCCGGGTTCCTCCGGCAGCTCCGCGTGACCCGGACGCACGCCGATTTCTCAAGGAATCTCGTGTACAGGCGTGCTTCGATATATCTAGAATTCGAAACAGTTGCACGCCGTTTTCCATTGTGACATTCGTTGCGGCGAGGCAGCATGTCGCGGCGCGCGCGTTCTCCCTGTTCGACCGTCTCGTGACCGGAGCAGAAGACCTAATCGGATCGGCATTGTTCTGTTAACGAGGATCAGCTGTCCAGGATTACCACTGCCTTCCTCCAGGAACCGTCCATCTTCTATTCGCAGAGGTTAGTCACTCTCAGCTCCTCCGTTCCGGTGTAGTACACACGCGCGCGCGCGCGTACGTGCGCTGGTTACCGGGCTCTCTCGCGCGCGCTTGTACCCGTGCTCGTTGCGTGAGTGTCTACGTCCTACGACCTACGATTGTGCGCACATCGCGTCACGGTACCCACTGTACATAAGCAGATATCTCGTGTGGGCAGACGTTCTGGGTTTGTCCGTGTGCGCGAGCTCTGCACGCACACACGGGTTCGATTAGGTGTACCGACCGCGTGGATACTCGCGGTGCAACGATCTAAGCGCTGCGCGAATCGCGGGCTCGTCTGTGTGTGCGTGAGTTGCCAGCCGGTTGCGAAAGCGGCTGTGCAGAGTCGAGCCGAGCCGAGCCGAGCGCGATTTTCAGTGGAAACGATTCGAGCCGATCTTTCGAGTTCTACATTTTTCGTTGGTCCATCTCTCGATGAGTCGCGATAGCGAAAATAAGTGCGAATCCTTCAGTGAGAAGATGAACAGGGTTAAGTTTACACGAGGAATGCAGTGACTCATGGAATTCATCAAATGTTTCAGGATCGAATGGAATTCAAACGGAAGAAATAACGTTAAGTTTTAACAAATCAGGATATTCGATTGGAAATCTAGTTAAAAGTTAGAACTGCGCGTGATCGGTTTGCGTGAGTCACCGTGTCCGTGCCTGGTGACGAACCAAATCAAGAATTCTGTGAATTTGAGGAAAATCGACGCCTCTGCGAAGAGGCTTTCGCGTAACATTTATTGTAACAATCAGAATATTCCCAGAAATTGATCTTAAAAATCAGTTTTTCTAAAGGATCGAAGGACGTTCCTTTGAAGCCAGATTGTTAGAATAATATTATAGAATTTTTGTCGTTCAGTGACTTACAGTATCAAACGTAAACGCAGCTGGGACAACATCAAGTTTCCGATTCATCGTCGTCGAAGAAATAAACTGAGAGAACCGCGTGCAGAGCCGAAGAATTACGATTTCCACGCGCAAACGCTCGCTTACCTACTCGCAGCCGATTGAGACCGCGAGTTACCGTCGATTCACGCACCTGCTATGTTTTGGCAGCAGTCGTCATTAACGCGCTCGTAACGTGAAATACGACTGGTAAAACGGCGCGCAACCCTTTATCAGCTTGCCGGCTCTTAAAACGGTAGTAAACGACCTGACCTGTTCATTGTTCTTAAACAATTATTTCTATTCCTAAATACGTTCTCCTCTAACCGTTAATAGAACATTCCCTGTTATGCAATTATGAATCAATGGACAGATACTTCAGAACACAAGCATATAGTCATAAATATAGTAAGTTTGTTTTCTCTTATGATATAACACATGATAGTGTGATTTATGTGATATAGCGGGTGGTTCACCAGATATTACCACCCCATTTTTCACGTTATTGTTACACATAGCAAAGAAGGTTTATGAATGGTTTTGAAACCAGTACCACCAGAATGTGATTTTTTCAAAAATATTCAACGTTATATATATAAACATTCTTTTTGTTACGTATAAGAGTAATGACGAAAATTGAGGTGATAATATCTGGTGAACTATCGTGGATAACAGGCATGTCAAACACGCGGCCCGCCAAGATTGATAACCAATATGTTAATTTAACTTTTGACAACACTGGCTCTATGTCCGGTAGCACATATTTCTGTGAACAATTATTTTACACTTAAAAAAAAAATAAAACTGCGGAAAGATCAAGATTAGCAGACAAGCATGTGCAAGCAATTTTAAAAATAGCTAAAACTCAACAAATTCAACCAAATTTTGAAGATGTGATCAATGAAAAACGTTTCCAAGTTTCTTCAAAAAGAAATGCTTATATTCTGTGTATTATTATTTTGTATGTATTGATTTGTTTATAATAAAAACTATGTTTCATCTTTATTTCCATGTTGTCTTTATTTTACGAACCGCGTTTTAATATACATATAATATTTAGGGAATTAGGGTAGTCACTTGACGTTATGATAGTCAGTAAAATAATGACCAGAGAGCGTCAGATTTGACTTTCCTCTGTCTGAAGAGGTACCTGACGACCAAGAAATATTCTCATATAAGGACAAAAAGTGTGGTCCCGTAAACCCATATTTTTGGCTAATTTTGTGGATAACATTGACAGTCTGCCTTATCGCGCTGTCATCGGAGTCTATCACCTTAATATGGTCCTCGGTGGTTAACGAGTTTGACATGTTTGATGTACAGTACTATTGGACTGAATTAATGAGTTATATTAAATACCTGACGAGTTTCCCTGACAAAAATTCGGAATCGGAATACACTAGTAACACATGAAACCGCGTGATGTTTAAACATTTTCGAGTGACAGTAATTTCACCGACGACGCGGCGACGAGAAAACGTAATCGAGAATGAAATCCGGATGATTCGGATGACGCAGCCGTCTTGTTCATACGCGCGTCGAAAGGACCCATCGATCATCCTTTTCGAAACGTTGTTGCTGCGATTCTCAATCGGTCGTGATTGGATTGTTTCGAAACGATCGTACAGAAAATGTGTATAAGTACTAGCTATGTCGAAACGATATCGATTTTGCCTTTCGACATCCGTCATGCGGGTAAACGGAACTTGACGATTCTGCGGGCTCAGATATATTTATGAATGAAACACGCTAAGGATTATCACACAGAGTTCAAATACTTCGTTTTTCACAATATTTTATAGTATAAGAGCTTTCATGCCCGTTTCAGAGAACATTGAATTATTCTGCATGCTCTCCACAATCTTGTAGTTTATTCCATCCATAAATTTGAAGAACAGTGACAAACCTTCATCGTTGCAAAATAAATTGCAGAAAAATTTATAAAAGAAAATCTTTAAATGCTTTATAATCGAATAATATATTAAACACGATTAGATATGATTATTTCTCATTGGATTCTTCAATCTTAAGAATTTCTCTGAAGAACTCGAACAAGATTAAAGGGAAAAGTCCGTGACACGAATTGGAAGGAAACAAAGCGACTAGTCGGTTGTACGGAAACAATCGTTCCAACTATTACGCTATCGTGGATCTGTTTCGGGTCACGAGGAACGGGGGAAAAAGGCGATGACCAACAGCCTCGCGGGAACAAAGGTGTGCGGTTGCGTTCGCTTAAGGAGGCGGGGATCTAATTTCATGTCGCCGTTGCATAATTCTGGATGCGAATACATAGTAGGTGTATCAATCTCACTGAACGATTGTTACTCAAATACAACTATCATAAAAATCAAGCAAATCTACCAACTTTTCTGTTCTAAATTTCCTTTCCTCACTGCCAAATTCGTTACGTCTTATCAGATATAATCCTGTC
>NW_017181113.1:111273-129683 GCF_001652005.2 Ceratina calcarata
GAATAAGGAAAACATAGGTGGGATGTTATATCGTGGATCTCCGCCACGCGATTGATCTACGGAGAATCGACGGTGGCGTTACTTCATTTCTCCTCGTTTCACGAGAATTCCCGGGGCTTGACCGCGATGGAAAAATATCTGTAACGAGCGCGGCCGATTACATTTTTATGGTTTTTACCGGCGTTTCGTCGTACGCTCGGTCGCCGCGACACTTGGACACCAGATAAATACTTCGACTCATCGCAAGAAAACGCTGGGGATCTCTCTTTTTCGATTTCTCTGCCGCTGGTTTCTAGCTGGATGCTGAGACGCGTGAAAAATTCAACATACCTTTCCGATCCGTCTTAAAGTCGTTACCCAGACATTACCGAGGAACCATAACGTTCGCCATGTCGATTTATAAAATTAATTCTACATTCAGATTAAAAAATAATTATATATGTTGTACTTTTTATACTCTTCACATTTTTCGCATTACATGCAGTCCTTATAAATGCATAAAATCTGCAGTCTGCTAATGGAAATTTGATTATGCATTTTATATGAGCATACGTACATCGGTTTTAATTGTCCCTTCAAAAATATTTATATTTAGCTTTTAAGTAGCAAACCAAAAATTCGTTCCTTCTGAAGTGGTAATAAAGCAAGCAGAATAGACATTATCATTTCCTGAACATAGATTCTCCTGTTGTTTCGATATTCTCACTTCGTGAACCGAAGTGACCACGATCTAACCGTTAGGCCATCGCGGTATCAAACGTTGCTGCTACACACGCTCGCGAAAGTGGAAAGTGGAGAGATACAAGAAACAAAGAACCTTAGTCACTTTATATAAGGAGTCGCCCAAACATGGGCTTCTTTCTTTCCGTCTTTACTCTCGTACATGCTCCGCTGAGATTTTCGTGCCAAGGAATTACGAGGAAAGACGCAGGAAAACGTTTTCTCAAACCATCGACGAAACTGTTTCCCAAAATCGTCTAACTACTTGGATTTAAAAAATTATCTGGAGAATCGAAATCGGGATATGTAACTCACAGCGAAGGGGACTATCAATTTTCTTCGCAATTTAAATAACGAGACTATGTGACGTTCTGCAAAATCATTTTTTATGATCAATGTATTGGAATTCTGTGTAAAATTCATTGCTGAGGCTTGAAAATAGGAGTAACGGATCGATTTCATGCGATACCCGAGACCGATTAAAATGTTAACCCCGTTAGCTGGTCAGCTCGAATTATTTACCCGGCCGCATTTACGAGGCCCGGATTTCTCTGACCTTCTCGTTGAATCGCTGCATCGCGCCGACCAGCTTCAAAAGCGACAATACGTTATGCAAATGAGGGTACGTCAACGAGATTCTCCCTCCGACTTGCATTAAGCTCGCATTCAGAGCTGGCTAAGCACTTTCACTCGCGCCGAGAATCGATTACAGAAAAAATTTTGATCGTTAACATCGCAGCTTGCGCGAGGAACCGTTCGATCAATCGCAACGTCTTTGTTTCATTACCGTCTGTGATAAATGGCAATTTTTAAAAATATATTTACTGGAATTCATTGGCAGAAACATAATATGCGAAATATGTAAAGTGTGGACGTTGTATTTCCTTGAGGACATTTATTACATTATTTATTAAATATACGAGCCTGTGTCCGCATACTAATTGATACCTGGTTAATTTCCAGTTTGCTCCTCTTTACGCAAGAGATCAATTCAGTTAGTCGACCGCGTTTAGAATTCTTCCAGAGGCATGTTCGTGTTGTTAATTAACGAGTTTCTCATGGTAATTAGAAAAATTTTAATAAGAATTCGATGGTCATGCATCGTAAACTCGTTTTTCAATTTTCTAATTAATTATTATAGAAAATCTATACTTTGTCGAACGTTCGATTTAGCGTTACAGCTCGTCTATTCTGTTTTAAAAAGATAATCTATGACAAATTTCAAAAAACCTAGTGAATAATCTATTTTAACACTTTGACTGACAAACGAAATACTCTTCTTCATTAAACAGCTTATAATAACATATTTTCATATTTTATTAGCCTATGTCCTGTTAACTGTCTTTCAAAGTACCACAGCTAATATATTCACCACTTTATACATCATCTGATTTTGAGTAACATGGCAGTTAGTGTGTTAAATATTTCATATTCTCTTTAGGTTCCAATGCTAAAATTAAAAACTCTATTTCCTGATCAATTAATATCTTTCGATTATTTATGAGCATGCAAATTAAAGGGCGATGTTTGACTCTGATGTAGACAAACTTTGGCGGAGCCGACGTAACGCGTAACACAGTGAATCGTGCGTGGGCACGATCCATCACGATTTTCCTCGCAACACGGCCGGAGGAATTTCGCGATAGGAGGTGAAGCAGAGAAGAAACGGCACGGCATGGCGTTACACGCTCGATGCAAACAAACTCGACAGACGACGACGATCGGGCAACGGTGAAAGTGAATTACGATCGGCGCCCCGTGCTCGGAAACGTGCTTTCCTCACGCTTTCAAAAACCCGGGGAACCCACGACGCGTCGCGACGATTAGGGTGAATGATCGATTAATCGTTTTACCAAACATTTCTTGGGAATTAATCTACAAGCTTTTATCGCGAATATAATTATTAATATAATTATTAAATACGATGTTTTCCAGTAAAATCGAATTAGAAGGATTTAAAAAATATGCAATTAGAAATTAAAATTATTTCATCCCTTAACAAGTGATCTATTGATCATACGTGACAGTGGAATTCAAGTGAGCAGATAATCAAAGCATGATATGCAGTCTCATAATAATTTTAATATCTTGTAAAATTAATAATTGTTATTCTTTTCCAATAGTGAAAACTCAGATTTTCTATGTATTTAAAATTGCCTAGATTTTTCGTCAAGATTTATCATCTGCATTTGACTTCAAGATAAATAATAAAGCATCACCACAAGTTATAAAATTGTACATACCACATATTATATAGCACACGATCAGACTTGTTTCTTCTATTTGCAATATTTGTTATTACGCAAATGTTGTATTCATATAACCAACTTTATTTACATAATTCATAATTAGAAGTTGTATGCACTAACAGGGCTCCGTAGCTCCGACAGCTCGATAAAACTGTATATCCCCAAATTACTAGACAATTCTTGATGGGATGACACCTCCTGCATACCTCAAGACTTATAACAGCTTAAGTATCCTTCGTTCCCCAACGCGAACTTTGTTTTTCTTCGAAACCGAATTTTTATAATGAGTTGAAAATCTCCAAACGCGACGCCCAAATTATATTGGCTTTTACAATCGTTTGTTTCCCGATGCATTTTTTACATTTATTCTACGGTCCGAATCCCTACACAGAATAATATTTGTAAAGGACAGACAGCAAGGAAATTTTTTAAGACAACGAGTCTCAAGCGTTTGTCAAACCCTTAGTTGTTAAGTTAATTAGCAGGCGAACGTCGTAGCTCAAACATCTACCTGTAAAGAGCTGATGATTCAAATAAATGTTTTAAAATCGAACGAACGATTATTCTATATTCTTTCGGGAGTGTGTCGTGCACACTCGACCCCCTCGACAATATTTATGTACGTTTCATTTACAATATGTGAGCACGTTGCAGATAATTTTTACTGAACTGTGGATTTAATTGGATGTAACACAGTGTATGCAGATTACGGTAGATCAGTCGAGTCGGAGTTTGCGTGCAACGTACGACGAAACGAGTAATTGCTGAAAAATTCCTGATGTCCAGCGGCCGCGACGCGACGACTCGACGCGACGTGCTATTAATTAACTATAAAACATTCTCGCAACGTGTCAATCGGCGGGCAACCGATTTGCGTCCATATACCTAGCCAATGCCCTCCCGTCAATCGTTCAGCTATTTGATGTTTCGATAGATGACATTAATCGATAATTACCATTGGACTGCGAGAAACCAGTTGGTTAAGCAATCGGCAAAATGAGACGCGCATTTATTTATAAAAAAAGAAACACCTGTACGAGTTAATATTAATATTTTTATCAAATGGTAATTGCAATAGGCATTTTTATCAAATCCCAACTGATATGCATTTTTATCAATAAGCGATCGGCAGTAAAATATATTAACGTTATTCCTGTTTGGCCGATGGCAATTATCCATGCTAGACATTTTGTTTCAACAAGATCGTATTCTGAAGCATCGCGATTTTTTAGAACAATGTAATTCAGGCTCATCCAACCGGTCATACGCGCACGCACTTCCTCGCGCATGCATAATTAATCGCACGTGCCTAAATAATCAAACTGCGTACAACCCCACACGCGATTAATCTCCGCATCTAACTCGATTCGTCCTTCCGTTTTTCAACAGATTTTTCTCCCGTTTACAGCGGATTAGCTATAATGTAGCTGGAACGTCGTAAACTCCAAGAGGAGAAAGTGATAGCGCGAGTCTACCTCGACGATTAAACGATTTACCTCTAGAGATAACTGTAAGGATTATCGTTCACAATGTTTCCGGATTCTCTGTTTTTCCAGAATTCATTCCATGTTTCATTGAGTTCAAGCCGTTTTCATTTTAGACGTTTTGCTTTGGGGTCGCGGTGTTAATTATTTTAAAACGAGCCTCGCAGTGTTAATCGTTTATTATATCACTGAGTAAATTCATAAAATAGTTACTGACGTACGGATTTATACGTGAATTCTCGAAAACGAAGGTGTCAAATGAAGCTAACCAAATTTATTTAAAAAATGAGTAAAACCACCTCTTTTCGAGAATCAGTGACACAGTGTCAGTGGAATAATCTCTGCAAATATTTCTAAGAATGTTTGAAAGTTATACTACTACTTCCAACTCTGCTACTATTTCGAAACTCATATCTTTTTACTAAATCCTTATAGAAACATTTTTACCTAAAAATAGCCCCCGACGTTTGATAAAAGTACAAATAAAATCTTGAAAAAGTGAAAAACTCAGCGTTTCACGATACCAGGAAGATTCATCCTTTTTTGGACAGGATGAGGATCTGACTTTCAGTAACCGGTAGATAAACCGACGATTTATGAAAATCGATCGGACTAGGAATAAGTTATCTCACCTCGTTTTATGGCTTCAAAAGGTGTCCAACGAATTCTGAAATAATGGCGTTAGCGTGGTATTCTAGTCCTCTTCTAAAGACTTTTATTGCCTCCCCGGGGTTGGGGTCGGTTTCAGTTTCAGCCTGCTCGTGGAATTCGGATGAACTTGTTATTTTGCTTTCGTTAGCCGGGAAACCGTGCAAGGAATTTTTATAGTTTCTGCTCGAAAACAGTCCGGCTTTGTCTCTCGTCTCATTTCTCTTTATTGCAGAGTTGCACTTCTACGTCCCGTTCCTTTATCTGCACATAATAACAGAAACATTCGTTGAAACGCGATGCCAGAATTATTTTTGTATCGATTCCCATTAAAATCGACAATAAAACGAGGAATTATACATTTTTTACTGCGACTTCTTCCTATCTCGAGGAATGTATGAATAATTTATGTTTCAATAAATGTCTGGAAAAAAGTTCGTTTTACGATTTATGAAAAGGTTAACGCGGATATACTATTTTTATATGCCTGTTCTCTTGATAATTTTGACGCATGCACTTCTATAAACCATCAACTGTTCGTTTGAACACTTCGTTTTTACGAATGAAAATCAGTTCGTGCGTCGTAAAGGTAATAAATTGGATTATCCTAAGAATACGATTTCCGTAATTGCAACAGGTGTACTACCCGAGGCGAACAGTAAACATGTCGAGATTGATTATTCAAACGATTTAACAACGATCTAAATAATCCTTTAAATAACACAGTATAGATAAGAATAATTCCATTAAAACAAAAAAGTAAATCATCTGTTTTTCTGTTAATTCTTTCTTACAGTCAAGAAGATGAAGTCAGAAGTCCTCAATTTTTTTTGTACAACGTACTCGGTGTGAGAAAAGAACAAATTAGAAGTAAGAACCATTCTATGATATTTAACGGCAAAGAATATCTTTTCATTCTAAAATCTTGTATCGAATTTATTTTGGAAAAAATCCAAAAGCTTATCAGGCACGTTGAACATGATTGGAACGAAGAGTTGATAATAATTTGGTTATAAATTAAACTGAACTACTGGTGCAATTACTGTTACTCTTAGTGGGTGGTCCGAGGGTGCATCAGGTTGACGAAGCCGATGATATCGATGAACGATAAGTGTTATCAGGAAGGTTGCACCCCGCAGTGCGACACAGCCTACCGAACCGTGCTTATTACGGTTCGTTTCGTCTCGCATTGTTTGATTTAATCTACAAAAGCTTCCAATTTGTACACCTGGCAAGACAATGCGCCCCCGGGGACTCAACAATGCCGCCATTTACATCGTTTGCACCAACCTCGAAGATTCAATTTATCGCCATTCGTGAAAAATCATTTCACTGATTCCTTCTTTGACGAAGATTGTTCAATTACTTTGTTTAAAAAGAAATTATAAATCCACTGTTTGTCGTATGTGAAAGTCTGAATTTATAGTAAAATTGGATAATTAGTAGGTAAATTGAAAAATCCGGAGGGAACGGCTGGAAAATAAATTTCCTTAGAAGTTCCTCGTTAAATCACGAGTATCCGTAAATCACAGCATCGTGGGAATCGTACCGACGATTCCAACCACTCGACGGCTTCGGCGAATGAAGTTACGCTATCCATCGACCGAGTGATCGTAAAACTCTGCCGGTGATTAGCATGTCGGCGAATTTGAAGTATGGAAAAACGCGGCGGCCAGACGAAAACGTTTACGATCAGTCTGGCGATCGCCTCCGGTTTGAAACAGGGATAGGCGGCCGATAAGCCGGGGAAAAAATACGATTTCTAATCGGTAATCATAAATATCCGTCCAGCCGAACGGAACGGAACGTTCGCAAAAGGACGACACCCGGCTGCACACCTTCCGCGAACCGTGAAAGCATTCTAAAAACAGCTGGTGAACGCGTCTCATGGTTGAAGAAGAAGGCTCTCAGCTCCGCATTCCACGAATTAATCAAACCGATAACCGATCTGTCGATCTGGATCTAATTAATCTTCCGTGGCAAAAGAAATATAATGGAAATAAAAGAGTGCCAGCACCATTTTTCTCGTCGTTTCATCGATCATGAGTGAAACGTCAGAGGAAAACAAAAAAAAAAAACAGCCTCACCCGCCCTCGGGTTTTGCTTCAATGCTTATAGATATATTGATAGCTGTGGAATTTGAATTGCAGATGCGCGAGTACATAACAGTAAATGTCGGTTATTAGAAGCGTTGAGGATTATTCGTATCTTCAGACGCGAGAGGGATTTAATTCGTTAATTAGGTCGTTTCTTATCGGTGGTTAGAAATTCTCGGGGTTAATGACGCGGCGGCTAAGTTCAAAGACTGATAAAAAAATCAATGACCTGTTCACTTAGAATTTCTGATTCCGCATCGGAGATGATTACTTCAGTTTTCAATCAACCTAATACTGCGTAGACATTCGATACGCTGAAATATTTTACATGACATGTAACAAACACATCTTTTTCTGACTCAATGCCCTCTCTTCTATAAAATATACGCAGCCCGTAGCTAATTTTCCATTCAACGTACATGTTGGTCAAATCTTTGTTCCTCACGATAGCCAGCGTCGCGAGCAGAATCGAAAGAAGCTCGGAGCCGCATTTTCGATGCGCATACATTCTCTCAGTTATGACACTGGTGCACGCGAGAGTGCACGCGTGTATCTCGCTCGGGCAGGCCACGTTGGTATAAATGTAACGCGACCAGGCTCTCGCTTATAGGTGAACCACTCGGCCGGCCGGCTATCAACCTGGCAAATGTCAGAGTATCCCGGGGTGGTAGAACCTGTCTTGTTACCCGCCTCACACACGCACGCACACGAGCGCAGACACCAGGCCAGTGGAAAATTATTAGACGAGCCCAGCTAGAGCAAATCCGTTGGTACACAACATTTTTTAGTTCTTCAAGGTCTTGCTCTAGTCAGGCGACGTCGAACACGTATAATAGTGATTGACGATTCGAATAAAGTATTCGTCGAATTTTTTTTTTAATAAATCTGTGAATCCAGTGAACGAGGAAGGAACAGTAATAATTTCTTCGAAGAAAAATATATGGAGTCGTCGGTCTTAATGTCTGCCAGCTAATTTCTCTTCATTAATGGAGGTAAAAAAATGAATGCAGACTTCAGGAAGTAGCCGAAGCTGGTTCGAGATTTCGAGTCACTTGCCCAGACAATAATCTTCGAGACCCGTTGACCGGTTTCAAACTCGATCTCGCGCAATCTTAGATCAGCTAGATTAATTTGCTCGATTTTACACGGTGTTTATGGTTAGACACCCGTGCTGTTATTGTCGTCGAGTTTTCTTTGCTACTTGATTACGCGATGGAAATTAAACAGAAAGTGAAATTCGTTATATTTTCTCAAGTTCTATCTTCGTACGGAAGAAAGATGAATCGATGATACGAATTATTCATTCAGTGACCGCGTATTCACTCCAGAAATCGACGAATTTCTGCGAGGACAACGACAGGTGGGTAATCAATTGAGAAATTAATCCGTCTTCCTAGCGGCAAACGGAATGCGCCAGGTTACATAATCAAGCGACGCCAGTAAAATTAGTGGAAATCGCAATATCCACTCACATATACGTCCGTCACGGTTTATTCGGGCCCGGGAATCCTTAACCGCTACCGGTACGTCTGGTTTACCCACTCGCGTGAATTAACTTCTCTGAATTTCATTTCTGCAACAGACCTTTGCCAACTGGATCGGAACTTATCTACATAGATACGTCGCGCGTCGACTACAACCGGACGTCTGTGTAGGACAATTTCACGTGTGTGCGATTACTAGTTGCCCGAATAGGAGAAACTTATCAGTTTTAATTCAGGTTTCTTTTTTCTGCTAGAAATGCTCCGATTGGCGCTCGATGTGTATGCGTTCGACTTAATCTGTTCTAACTAGTTTCCGTGAGATAATTATTACTTGAGATTGTGGAATTATATTACTCAGATTTTTCCAGCCAATTCAGCATATTGCACTTTAGGAAGCTGTACTGATTCTCGTATATCGCAATTTTAGAATAACAGAATCGTTTCAATAAAAATTATTAAGATCTTTGGGTTTAATTAAATCTTATGTAACCCATTAAAATATTTCATATCTAAAATACACTTCGGCTAATAAAATCTTATCTGTATTTTCAATTAACTTCAAAATACATTAAAAAAAATCATAAAATCTAGAAAGTAAAAATTATAAAAGAATGTGTGTTCGTCATAAATTCTTCTATATTTTCACAACTTTCCTCGGTAAAAATTGAGTCTATAAATTAAAATATTTTCTTGTTACGTCTTGGTTCGTAAAACGTCTGTGGTCGAAGCGTTCGACGACGCGGCTCGTACTCGCAACCGATCCCACGCTTCGAGATGCGTATCTACGTCTCGTTTGGTGGTTTCCCTTTGTTTTAGGCTGGCATCGACCAACTTCCTGCCGTTTTCTATTCCCCCGGGCCACGCGTATTACGCAGCCTTCTTTCTTTTTCCTTTATCCGACTTTTTTCCTCGCTCTCCTTCGGAGACATTGTTATATGCCGTTTCCCATAGCCGGTGGGTTTCTTCGCTGACTTCTCAGATCAATTTTTCTTCACGAACTTGTGAGACCGATTTTTCTTCGAGAGACCGACTTCGCGGAGTAGTCCCCTGAATGAATTTTGTAACGCCTCTTCGAGGAAGAAAAAATGCTTACCACGGCGGTCATTACTATCTAATAACGCGTCAGGTTTTGTTTCTCCTGTTCTCCTCTCTTTGTTCTGCCAGGTAGAACGCGGCTCCTTTGACCACGGTTCCCGGGTTAACCCTTTTGTGCTGGATAGCTGATGGGATGGACGATGTAGCTGTTACATTGTAGCTGATGGCGGGGTTATTTTTGGTTCCCCGCTTCGGTCTGCGGGGAACTCTGATAGCCGGCTTGAGATTGGAATTTTATAGCACCGGCCCGAAGGTGCTGCTGAGCCCATTCACCGTCAGACGTTTATTAGAAGTAGACACGCATTTCTTTTATCACGTCACAATTCTATTCCATTCTTTCATATCGATTTAATCAAAATTTAGTATGAGTCTGTCATGGATCAATTCTATAGATCTCTTTTAATCCGGTTAAAAACTGTTACCGTTACAGGACGCTTTATTCCTGAAAGAATTCTCGGACCCTTTTGGGTATAGAGTCTACTGTTACGTAGTTTTCGAGGCATCACGGATGCGGTTAATGTCTGTGCAGAGGGTTCACTGGCCTGGAACACGGACCCTCTACGCGGATACGGTACCCCAAAAAAATAGGGACACTGTTACCTGTGAGCAGCAATAAAAAAAAAAGTTACCTCCGGCGAAATGAAGCACGATTTTCAGTTAACTGTTACACGATCACGTACACTTATATTTCCAATCGTACTTCAATTGTACATGCATTTCGCATATAGTATTTCCATTGTGATATTCGCATTGCTCTCATTTTACACGCATACAATCGAAACGGACATCATGAGAGAATTTGAATTTTTAATAAACTCTTCCCTAAATTCTTACACTTGAATTTTTAACAAACTCTTCCTTAAATTCTTACACTCGAAACGCGCAAATCAAGCCAACTATTAATTCTGTCTCCTGCTGTTTTTTTTTATACGAAACAAGACCAATATGGTACCACGGCGAACGCACGGTGCCATCATTCGACCGTCCCGAAATCGACGGAGGCATACATAAAACATGAATTTCGCTGCTCACCGGCAGCGTCATTAGTCCGAGCATCGGATCGGTTCCCTCGTTATTGGCACTGCTCCCATCTCCGAGGTTGCTGCTTCTGGTTCCGCTTGTCCCCGATAATTGACGACTTTATGTCGAATACAAACAACGCTGCGCACCGATATTGGTGGTCCCGTTCATTCCGCACAGTATTATCTCCCGATCCTTCGCGTGGGCGCATCCGTTACATTGCGCAACTCGCGTCTCGCCGGATAATGCATCTCCTCCGTGCGTCCCGATAAACACGGAGCGCATACAAGAGCTGGTTCGGTACCGCGCGGAAGAATCGATAGATTGCCTCTTTAGGGCGGCGCGATGATCGAGAAACTCGTTTTAAAATACGCTGCGCTTCGGCCCCGACCAATGAGATACGACTTACAACAGCGTTTCGAAGATTACTAATTGCCACCCTGATTCGTAATGAGCCTTTATTTATGACGTCGTTTATGACTTCGCGTATACCTTTTATCTTTATATTCATCTTTATTTTCATATTCGTACGCGTGGCTACAGAGAAAATGTTCACACGATATAGATAGGACATATTGCAAAATGTTCGTAAGCTCGATTTTTCATACGGTGACTCAGCGCGGATACAGCGACTCTCTTGAAAGCATTTGTCGAACGCGAATAGGAACGGTCGTTAAATTTCGAAACTCTCTTAACCTAACCATTTATTAATTACGAGACGCATCCCGTAAATCTCGCGCATCGAATCGTCCTGAAGAATCCGACTTTTCACTCGGAGCTCGTACCAAGCGAAAACACAGGGATCATGTCCCGACTGATTAGAGATGTAACGGCGTTAATAAATCTGCTAGCGACAAACGGGGAAACAAGTTGTATAAATCACTAGGATATTGATGCACCGGGAGAGAAATGACTATCGACGTTTAGCAGTCGGGTTTACAGCAAAATCTGGTCACAGAACTCGGACATAAATTTTCTTGGAAACTCGCGACTCCGTGCAACACGGTCGAGAATTTTTTTCCCTAACAGCAACTTAATCGGGTCTAGAAAGCGAACAACGAGGAGAAAATTGCGCAAAACGGTGTGCGAAAATGGTTCGTTGACACTGTCACGCGATAACGTGTAGAAAAAAGATATATCAATGTTGTTTCACAGTTTTATGAGATAGTGGAAAACGTGTACATATATTGTATTGAAAATATGGAAGTTTCTGAAGATGAGCTATCAAACGATAATGGATAATAATTTGAAAGTGTACAGAGGAGATGGCGAAAGTTGCACTCTATGTATCACAAAGTATCGTGCATGGCAAATTAATAAATACGAAATTGCAGCCTGTCGACTGTCGACTTGCGTGTTTAGCCCCCCCTCTTTATTTGTTCTTAGCGAAATAAGAAAAAGAAGAAGAAGAAGAAGAAGAAGAAGTCGATGGGAAATTATTGCCCACGACTCACGACGGCCTTCGAAGACACCATTACACAACTCTCCGAGAATCCTCGCGCATCAATAGTACAAAACGCGTTTGCACAAAGCGCTATAAAATACCTCGAAACGCTGATAAACTTTCTGAGATAACGGAACAAACGTGTAACGCGATATTGCACTGAGTGTGCGATATTCAGAAACATCCAACGGGAAACCTAATAAAACACACGATCCATTCAGCCTCGCGGCTATAAAGAAAAACGACGATCGAACAAGTTTCCAATAGTCTCTATATTACACACTTTCCACTTATTATCGTGCCTGGACCCGGGGGGCAAACGAAAATTTCAATCTACTATCGCCTGGCTACTCCATAATCAGTTTCTACATTTTCCTGTTCCTGTAGACAAATAACCCAGTCTTCCAAGCTCTTTAAGTGTACGCCACCCCTGGTACACGGTATTAATGTACAAATGGCTCACTGGATTCCGGACTCGCTTAAAAAATGGAACACGTTTCCATTTTTACCGCTTTCCACCCGTCGCTGCTAGGTAGACCAACGTATTTTGCATGTGTGCGTGCGAAGTGGGACCGAAATCCCTTGAACCACTTGTAATAGTGATTTTAATCAACAATACAGTATAATACGATTTATTTAATTTATGCAATCCGGCATTATTTATTCCCTAATTATTATACTATCTGCAAATTATTTTTTTGACAGATTACTTTAATTGGTTGTAGAATAATTCAATTCCGACGACTACGTGACCGTTTTTGTCAAGGGAGACGCGAAATAAAAATATTTTTAATTGCTTTGGCAATAATTTGTCCAATTTTTACAGCCCATTAAGCGGTACCGCACGTAAGATCGTAAAGATAACGGAGCCTCGCGATTCACGGGACCTCGCGCGGGTCAATTGAAAATAAATAACGCAATGATAATGAGCTCCTCCGAGCCTGTTTATAGGTCTCGTTGAGACCCGCTCGCGCGTGGGCCGCTTTTCCTCTCGTTACGCAACAACCATCCAGCCCTTTGTGATCCTACGCCATATTTACAACGAATAATGTAACATAGAATTTGTTAACCGATACATACAGAGTATCAATAACTAAAATCCTAAAATTCATGTTAATAGGAGTATTAAACGAGGTATGAAAAATTCGAATGCATTTTAAAACGGATTTCAATTAATTGCATGTAATGTATAAATGTATAAACGTAGATGTACGTGTTTCTATTTTTCCTTTAATCATGCAGTATAAAAATCAGTTAACAAGTACGTTTTGACATCCAATTGATTTATTCGCATGACTTGTTGATATTAACTTTCTTCGGTTAGCATCAGAATTTTTGAAACTCTGGTAGCTGACATCCTAGATACGATCGGAGGAGTCCTACCCTGGATCGAGAGCAACGTAGTCGGCCACGTTTCTCCTGAACAAATCTCTGTTTCACCCCCCGGAGCCATGGATCGCGAGAGGCCAATACGGTCATGAAAGAAATAGGTACAGAGAGTCGGTTAGTTTCAGTGGCGAGCCAATGCAGAAATTTCTCTGGGTCGGTCGCGAGTCTGCCCTCGGCTATGCCGTGCTCTAGCATCGCCGCAATCGTTGGTGCATAGCCAACGCGACCTGCCTACATATAGGGTGACGCGTTTCGATCGACGCTCATATCGTTCGCAAAAATTCGCCCAGTTATAAACCGAGGGAACGGGAACAGACTTTGGCTCGCGTTTGATAAACGAGGGTTGTAAATTCTCTGTAATTAGTTTCGTCCGGTATGCTCGCGATCATTCGACGTAAACGATTAATTTCCGTTGCAAAAGATATAATCACGGTTGATAACCACTTTTCTAGAGCAAACTTATTGCACAAGACACGTGCATGATTTACGCGATTTATAAAATCGGACAGTACCTTCAGAACCATAGTTAGCCAATATATATAGAAATGTTCAGTTCACATTGTACTGTCACTGTAACATGAATTGATATGAAGAAAAACGGAGAAACGTTCGAGTTAGGAAGATCTGTTAACGCGTAAAAACTTTCTACTATGTTACTACACGACGAGGCGCAATGGTACAACGGTGCAAGCGCGCCCATCAGCCCGCGGCAGTCGCAGTGGCCAAGCGCACCCGACCGGACCGGACCAGTCCTCTCTGGACTATTATAGCAATCGAAGATGCAGCTGGACTCGACCAGGTAGATACACTGACCCAGTAAGTTTCGAGTAACGAGGAGGGAAGTCCGGTGCGACCTAACCGAATGCCATGCACGGTACGTGCATCCTCGTGCATCGAGATAAGCTTATTAAGAGGACTGGCTTTCGTACCCAGAAGATAAATGCAACCGCGTTACTCAGATGGAATTCATAGATAACCGGCCATTTTTATAGAAAATAAAAGCTGAGCTGAACAAAGAGGTGCGAACATGCTTTTTCAGTTTACATTCTCACTACGCTGTTGCATGTAGTAATTAATTTTGCTGTACAATTGATTAGAATCGTGTACGATTGTGTCTAATTAATTCATAAAGCTGTGGATTCAATTATAGCGAGGCATTATTTTCAAACGCGGTATGCTCCTCGTAATTACAAAAAATCGTATGCAAGTGAAGGAAATTCGTCCCCGCGGTTGTATTCTGCCGATTCATCGGGAAACCAATCATCGTACGCATTTAGCGAAGCGTCACCGTCGCGTTTATTAGAATCATAATTTACACTGAAACGAAGGATGAAACGGCGGATTACGACCGGCGGCTGTTCGTTTTCGATCCGCGCATCCGGTGCACAGCGGGTCTGGAAATAAATCACGGAAACTGAAATGTCAAAGTGCTACCGAGCCGACCGGCTAGCCTACAGCCTGTCTCCCGTTTGCAACGCCCGTGACAACAATGGCGATTCCTTTGCGTCACCCGAGAAATCACTCCCCGGCCAGAGATTGTCGTGCCGTAATGGCCGTTGTAATCGTCTCGTGTAAGCCGCGAGGCGCACTCCCCGAATCGATTATAGTAATCTTATTGTCGCTCCCAGCGATTTTTCGACTCTCTTACAACCAGTGCAGAGAATCATGCGACTTTGTCAAATAGAATTATAGTTGATTGATACAGAATTAAATTACAATCCTGTTTACTGTTGTGTAAAATCAAATAGTTACAATATTTATTAAGGTTGCATGAGCTGTAAAATCTTTGCAAAAAGTTCGAGACGTGTAATAAAAAGTTGTGTCCAATATTTGAAGCAATAAAATTTTACTGTTCGATTTTTACATTTAAAAAAAAAGTAAAATTTTGTAGTGTTTTATTAATGTAACATCTAATACAAATTTCAATACTTTGTCATTGCTTCTATGTAACACTTCATACATCCTCAAAGACGGACGTATCTTTTTCACTCACCGAACGTCATATCATAAAGTGGTACTAATCAATTTCCACCCTCTGTCCAATGGAAAGACTAGCTCGTCAAATGGGAATAATTGCAACAGTTACCCGGAGGCAGTCAAGGATGCTCATATTTCTATCCCCCGCAGTGATGGATAATGGGCCGATGTTAAAATCCGGCGTCCATTGAATAATGTGGCACACGGCCGTGGATGCGGCTTAACGACGTCGCCGCACGTCGATTGCCACATCGCTCGGCGCGCGAAATACACGCGAGTTACGGCTTAATCAGTTTCACCGCGTTCGGAAATTGCTCTGTGCAAATTCCATCGACGCGAAATCGCCCCCGCGCTCGCCGCTTTCATAATCCCGTTCGCGAAACCCGAGGACTACGTGACTCCGGCGGCGGTTCGGCCGCTTTTTACGTTTCGTAGAAAATTGGCCTGCAATTTGGGGGGGCGCGGCCGAGCCGATTATTGGTTATTAGGTTAAATTAACCAGTCGGGTAATTGTACGAAATACAATTATTGTACGAAAAGTAATTTCTGTTTATCTTTCGACTAGACCGTGGATTTTAAACATAACATTTAGGCTAATATTTGAAAAAAATGAATTTTACATAGGAACTCGTTTTGAATATTCCTGTTCATAAGCTATCGATACTCTCTGTATTTTTAATGAAATTCTCTGCTTATAAATAAACCGTCTGGATCTAAAAAATTGAATACATTTGTCGAATGACGTCGACATTGAGACGGAAGAATAGAAGAACAGAACTACTGTAACTCGATTAACTTGCATAGTGATTAAACTGCAAATATATGCTGTGAGAAAAAAATTGTTACTACTTACAAAGTATACTTATAAGCGTCGTGATAGAGGTCTAATTAAATGGTAAAGTAGCATTAACTGAACTAAACAGTCCTGTACGTGGCGATAATTTATACTCCCAACGGCCCGGCGACCTTTAGACAATCTTGTAATTGCGAGCAAGCGTTTTACAGCTTCCATAAACGGAAGATCTCCGATTTTCTCGTTCAATTTCATAATACAGACATGATCAACGATCTTTTTTTTTCTCTCGGCCAAACCGATTATCCCGTTTGAGATTAATTAATTTACCAAGTTCCTAGATATATTTCAAAGCTAACACCAATGAAGCAACGTGTGATATTTCAAAGCGAAGTTTCATAACGAAACCGGCTCTCTTAATTTTTGTTCAATAAATCCTGCTTGACCGATTACGCGACTCGCTACATAAAAATAAGACATTGAAATTCTGCAACGTCCCGTAATCCGAAAAGAAGAGGGTTATAATCTCTCACCCACATGAACCCTGCTGCGTATCCAAAAAACTCGCGAGAAACAAAGTGCTCGGGCCAGGGTCGAAGGTCGCGGCGATTCCGGTACCCGCAGAAACACGAGACTCTCTCCGGTTTTATTTATACGTTGCCCTGCGACCCCGGGGGTTTCGACAGCAACGGCAAAAAGCGCTAATGCCTGGCCGATGGAGCGGAATCGAGACACGTCGAGCCAGCCGCCTATTAACCAACTATCGGCGACACCGGCTTTAATAACGCTCGCCCGTCGATGGTTATTGGCTGGTCTAATCGCGGCGATCGTGATCGTGCACCGGTGCGCGAGCATAATCGATTAAGATACAGCGATTAATTCAGTTATCACGGAGAAAACCGATACGTATAGCAGTCGGGGGACTCGCATTGAAAATATAATAGATATATAAAAAGGCAAATTAATTAGCGATCGGGATCTTATCTGTCACTGTTCGCTTGTACAGAAAATTCACATAACGAAGGAAATATGTGCTGTTTATTTCAAATATGGAGTACAAATAGGTTTAACGTATGATCGATGATTCACGAACTTCAGTCGGGATAGACTGAATTTTTTAATCTACATTCTAACACGCGGGAACATCGACTTTTCCTTCGCTCGCAAACTCGACAAACCGCTCGGTTTCCTCCTTCGCGAGCCCCGCCGCTTTTTGCGGCCAGTCATTAACTACATTGTGGCCAGGTTTTCGACGCGCGGCGAGGGAAAGTCTCCTTACTAGGAATCCCGGGAGCGGTACGCTGAAATCGTAAATCGAAGAAGAAGTCGCGGAACAGTCCGCGGCGCTCGCAACTTTCTCGCTCACGATTAGTTCCTATTCCAAAGTTGATCAAAGGAATCCATTTTTTAAACATTCCACCGCTCTCAAACTACTTGACAATCGACATTAAAGGAGTGTAGGAAAAAGAGTACAATTATAGGTAAGCTTCTAATCGAACGATTAAACTGGTTGCTTGCAACAATTTTACGGTAGTTCCAAATGAAGATTATGACAGCTAAAGGGTCAATTAGGTTCGCTGTTCAATATTCGAGGTGGATGGGGAAAAAATTTGCAAGGAGCAAAAAGGTTCGTCGACCTAAACGACCTAATTCCTTGTATACTTTAACGCGCCGAGTTATTAGCACATTGACCCGCGGTATGTAACAGTAAGTTATGTTAATTCCATTCTAAACATGGATATTTAGGTAAAATGCATTCGAAGCTAGCCACCGCCGCGCGCAACTTGAAATTTTTTATTTCAACATCAAATAGAAAATTTCTGTAACTACGTTTAACACTTCTTTCAATCTATAATGTAATTATTAACTCCCACTGTATCCTGTTATTTAGTAATCGAACCAATGAATATTTGATCAAACTAGAATATTATAAGTTAATAATCATATTTTCAAGTGACGTAATTTGTCTGGAACGCGATCACACTCCACGTTGACGTAATGGTATTATTAG
>NW_017181113.1:129938-167093 GCF_001652005.2 Ceratina calcarata
TGCAAAATTAAGAATTATAAGACATGTAGACAATCGCAAGTCACGTACAGTTCAGACATGCCAAAACTATGTATTAAAATATTAAAAATTATGCTTCGAGAATTCCTTATGACTGAGTAAAGCAAGTCGAACAATTTTATAAACCTTACTCCTCTGTAATTATCATTTCTTATAAAAGTTCATTGCTTCAAATATTGGAGACAGCTTTTCATTACGTGTCTTAATCTTTTGACAGAGATCTTACGGCTCGTAGAACCTTAACTGAACGTTTGAACGCGTGTAATATTTTCCAAGATATCTCTAATGAAACAATTCCCTCGAATTAATAACTCATACAGTTAACTTTAGAAGCACGCCGGCCGTTAAGCAAGCTGCCGTCACGACTGTCAAATTTGATTACCGTACCTGACGCAAACAATTTATTGGCCGACCGCTTTACGCCACGCACCAGACGCACTATAATTCATCCACCACCCTTGTTAATTACGCAATCGCTTTCATTCGGCCCGGCGTTAATTCACGCCCTGAACACGACTACATTGCTTCTTTTTTTTTTATTGTTTATCGTTAAGTGGCGCGAGTTGCGTTTCATTACCGCTCTAACAACGTTATCTTGATGTATGGTAGAGATAAGAAGGTGCGCGCGAATCACCGACTTTCGCGAATTTACCGAGTGGAAAAGTTACTGCTTTTCTTATTGGCAAGATTTTCGTTAAAAAAAAAAAACATGCCGTTAGTTTCTCCACATAATAACGTTGCAATATGTATAATGTTCTCCATATAATGTGTATCCAATTGTTCTGATTTCAGGTGGAGACATTGGACCCAATCAACAAGATGAACTGAGAAATTCGCTACTCATGGTGCTTGAAGGTATTTGATAAGCGTAGACTTTAAAATACTCATTAAGAAACATTGTACCTAATGCCTATTCATTCGTGACACATTTCGTAAGCTGAATTAAACTTAGGATTATTATCAACCGGAGGCGAATTAATTTTAGCTCGATGACTCGAACCGGGGATTGACTTGAAGGAATTCTTAATCGTCGGCCTTCCGCGAAAACGTGGCTGGAGTTTCGTCACGTATTTCTCGCGAGGCGAACACGATTATTAAATAGTCCGGGATAAAAAAAAAATGTAATAAAGCGTGGTGGTAATCAATTGCAAGCAGCAGTCGTTCACACGCACGGTTAATAGTCGGGCGCGCGTCTGTTCACGTACGTTGTAACGCGAGAAGAAAGCGTGGGCCGACGTTTCACCCTCTGGCGTTACTTGATTAATCCCACGCGAGTCAATTAAAGATACATAGCGAAGTTTCGACAACCTTGCGTTGTTCAAACCTACGTAAACGCTCGCTGGAAACTGAACGACGATTCAGACTCTTCGTACGCAATCCGTAATCCAAATCGTTAAGCACGGTATTCTATCTTTAGATGAAAACGTTTACATAACTTTTATCGAGCATCAGTTATATGAAATGGTTAGATTGAATCGACAATTTCATGCAATTCGTATTCACACAGATTTCTGTTTGTGAGCATTTACAGATTGTATGCTTATATCTTTGCCATAAGTTTAAGAAATGTGATAGAAAGCTATGTCCAATATATGAAGGGATACATTTTTAGGGGAAGTTATATTCACAGAGAAGTGAGGTTCATAAAATTTTTCGACGTGTTAATTCGACGTTAAATTACAAAGGATTTTTAATGTATAACTTGTAATATTCTAATACAGTCTTGGCTTTGAGTTCATAGGATTGTACTTTGTTTACAACTATTTACAGTGTCTACAAGTACTACAATTCTTAATTTTGCTTACTTCTTACTGTGCATCTCTAATATATTTGATAATATTTCAACTTTAAAATATTGTTAAAACACGTGTTAGCAATTATGCGTAATTACAAATATTCTTTCATAAATTAGATCAAACTAAGTTTTATCAATGTAATATATATAACTATTAAAATTTCAATGCCTTATCATTGTTTTTATTTAAGAATGAACTAATCTGTTCTGCGATCTACAATCCAATTATATCTGCAAGAGTAATTATGCAACGAACAGTTGCTTGATGGTGATGTATCATATTTCATCGTGCGATCACACAAGTGTTTATGAAAAGTATTCCCATCTCAGTTCCCTAACGATTTTCATATGCAGATTACACGCGCGGCGCGCATCGAACTCACCCAAAAGGAGCGAGGCAGCCGGAAAGATTGATGAGATAGATATTCCGTGAATTGACACAACAATTAGCCACGCATATTGCGCTAGTTTTGGCTGATTATCGAGGAAGCAGAGCAAAAGACTTCAAAATTTTATCGACAAATGTTAGAAAAGTCACATGACTATTCGAAACGAGACAGATGAAAATCCAATAATGTTAATGGAAACAGAATAAATGAATTGAAATTGGATAGAAAACTGTGAGAAGGCAGTATGTTAATGACACCCATGAAGAGTTTGAAAGAAGCGATAGGTGAATCGCCTAGCGGCGCACCTTCCTATACCCGCGTCAAGTCTCCGGTATAGGTGCTATGTATAGTGCTATCGCCTCGGAGATTTCAACGCCCGAACAAGACCTACCTATACATATACATTCTATAGTATACTCCATCGATTCTCAACTTGTGGATCCTTTAATCACAACTATTTTTTTAAGCAATTTCTACTATTTCTATTGGGAGAGATTAGTTTCATATCTTGTTTTAGTAAATCATGTGAATTGTCTTCAATGTACATATGCATTCTATTAATAAATTTCAGTATGTAATGTTTCAATGTACATATGCATTCTATTAATAAATTAGCATTATTCTTCCGACGTCTGAGTCGTTTCTTTTTAATTATAGGAAATGCGTTTTTCTAAAATACATAAAGTTTTGGGATTGACTGTATAGCCAATACATCCTTAACTCATTCGGTCTACTCGTGAGCATTGTGATCAATATTAGACGATACCCGTCGCGAGGATATGAAATAAAACGATTTAAAACTGTATTCACTTAAGTAATCGGAATTAGACAAGTCTATTAAAAAGAGAATTCCTACGGCTTACATCAACCTAATCGTACTAATTATGTTTCCCGCCGAAGGTAGACGATTATTAAAACGGTCGTAAAACTGTGTTTCTACGTTTTAGTAACATGGTTTACGGGCCACCAACTGATTCCGTTCGCGACGCATTGGAACGCGAGCTCGTGATTCGCGGTTTTAATTATGCCACCTCGACCGTTCTTCCCCATTTAAGAGGCAATAAACCGAAGATCTAATTACGGAATCGTCTAGCGGGAAAACGTACGAATTATCATTCCGTTCGTCCGAAACGATCCACTTTGAAAATTAGTGTAGAGAGAGAGAGAGAGGAGGTTAAAATGCAAATTAAGTTGTAAAATGTAACACAGAATAAATACTTCTGTGATGTAATACTACATATAATTCACTCTGTTTCCCTAAAAATCTAAATTTTCCCATTTCATATAAACCGTAACAAGTGTCAAATACTTAACAAATCGAAATGAGCAGATATGAAATAGAGCAAATTTTTTACAAGGAAAAGTTCATAGCTAGCTTAGGAATGTAAACGATGATGCAAACACACAGACACACGCAGGCTACCGTGAAATTCAGGTAAGAACGCAATCACATCGGAGCATTACGAAAACCTATTTAGAGATAATAAACGATAGGTAGACGCGCACGGATATCCCGGCGATACTTAACATTAATAACAAATAATTCAACGTCGGGGCCGTCATAAATCGTCCTGTTTCCACATCTCGCGCTCGTCTGAGCGCTTCCAGAAACAGGATGCGTCGAGAGTATCGTAAACGGCCCGAGGATATTTACCCGCGAGACAATTACAATCAAACATCGCATAAAAAATCCTGAAAAGACGATACTAAACAGGAATTTCCTTATTATTCCTTTCAATTACAGGCTTTTCACACTTCATGTTATATCTATTTATCAGATAAGAAAGTATCAACAGTCAGACTCTTTTTTCTCTACTTATTCTTTTTTAGAGAATCTCAATTGGTATGGTTTATTCCAGATTGATTCCGTCAGTGATAAGCTGTGTCGCAATCGGTAAAATTTTCTTGTCGGTCCCGACGTTTTTCCACGATGACTTTCCTCGCGGCGGCAACACGCGAATATCGAAAGAGAGTTCCCGGTGCCCGGTAGGTATACCCAGGCGTCTGACCCAGATTTTTCTTTTTGCCGCTCGGCTAGATTGCCGATAATGATTAAATCGCCGCGCTAGTTTCGCGGAACGGTCAGCGGCCACGACGACGACGACGGGAGACAGCCTATCCTTTGCAACCACTTACACACACACGTAATCCAACGATTGTTACCAATACATATAAAGAAAAGAGTGTGGAAACGATCATACGTATTTGTATCTATTTTGTTTCCATATTTCGCTTCGTCGATAAATCAATACTTTTTCGACATTTAAAATTAGCTAATCAACGTGTATGTTTATTAATTGACAATAAATTTATAGCTCTGTGTGCATTGATTTTTCTTAACGCTTCCTATGATTTATTTATTCTAATAAAAAATTGTATAAAAATTGCGATTGTGCATGCTTCTCGTTTTGTTTGCTAGAAACTACTTCGTGTTAAGGAAAGAGTAAAAGTGAGATTAGCGGGTGAAAATCGTAATCCTGCATTTATGAAATCGGCGTTCGCGGAATCGGTTTTTAACGATACAGATATTGCCCCGGCACAAGCGCGGTCGTTGCTCGTTCCCGTTCTCGGCGCGTTTCCCAATCGCAGCCACGCGAAATTTCTTACAACTGACACGAATTTATCTCCTCGTGCTCGCAGCGCATTTATATCCGTCGCCGCGCGCGCCGGAAAAATGTAAGATCTCCGATTGCGCTAAAGGATATTAAATATTAAAGGATCCCTTTATAAAGACCGTAGGAAAGAACGATCGCGGACGTCGCCGACGTTACGACATTGAAATCAAAAACGTGCAAGCAGACGTGCCATTATCTGTAATCGTTTAACGCAAGCATACATTTAATTCATAACCGGGCACGTTCACTCCGCGGTGATCTACGTCCAAGCGTTTTACCAGATACCCTAAACAGATACATCTTATCTAATTGCGAGCACAATTCATCAGAGAACGCGTAATTACAACGTAAGAGATGCTGATCGTTACAAGACGCGAGCATCATCTCGCCAGGCGAGTGTTCTAGCGTGACCGTGTAAATTACTACCGTGATACGCGACATTATCATGAACCATTACAAATAATTTGATTGATTTTCGTCTCGTCCTTCGATCGATAAATTTAAGAAAACTCGTAATTACGCTCCTTGCGAAAGATCGTAGCATAATTAATTATGACGTTCAGTAACAAACTGGATTGAAGGCCGGTGGTCTATTTTTGGCGCCGAAAGACAGGTTCATGATATATCGAGTGGAAATTCAATCTCGATCGCCGAAACTTCCAATTAATACTCCGTCAAATTAAAAGGCGGACCACCTACGATCACCGGTGCCTCATCGAAAGCCCGGGCAAATCATTCATCTCCATTTAACCGATCTATAACGCGCGTACATACTATGGTATATACTTACGCTGGAAGTGCACGTTGGTTGCAATTCCGTCAAAGATAATCTGCGCACGGCCGGCCGTGCATTCGCGGAATTAATCCGCGCACGATTTCGAGCCGCACGGCGCGCCGTCATATTAAATACAAATCACGAATTTCTCGCGGACAGACAAAGAAACTGCGGCCCGTTGCATTGTGCGGGGTAACGAGAAAAGGAGATCCTTAACTTGGTAGAAACTGCGAGCGGTAGTTCGGTGGCCGTGTGCCAAGCCCTCGATCGAAGTCGGTTGAGGCAACCGGCCACGGTTCTCTTTTGCAGCCAGTTAGGCCAGCCTCTAAGCCGGGCTCATGACAGCTCCGGGCGATGTAGGCGTACGTATTGCCTTCCTTCCCCACGTTCGACCGGCGGCCGTTGCGCAACCGAAACGCGGATGCCAGAACCGAGCCAACGACGTCGTCGTCGTCGACGGCTAGCTACCTATACTATGTCACCGTGTACAGAGAAACTAATAACTAGACCGCGTCTATTTATAAAACATAAAAGTTTATACTTAGAAGATATGCTTTTTCTTTATTAATTAAATATTGCACTCTGCATCCGGCTCGGAATATTTTTTGCAACATTCAAATAGCATGTTTATCTTTATTATAAATGCTGTCCACTGATAATCAGAGCGGCGTTCTTATTTCGATTTTTCTAATAATCATCTCACTGCGTTCTTTAATATACATTTTATCGAATGCTTGCGAGCGATTGTGTAGGTGGCCGTTTCGTTTCTGTCGGTTGGCCACGGTAAATAGGCTAAAAGCGGCATACCCGACTGGTATGTACCTGACACCGAGGCCGCCGTTCAGTTGCGATAAAGTCGATGCTCTCTTTTCCCTTTCTTCGCCTCCCACTCGCCATCGCGAGAGACCATGTTTTGCCACCCTGGCCGGCTGTCTGTCGACTCGGCCGGCTACCACGCGATCCTGACCGATTAATTGTTTTACATTCGTTACGGATTCCTGCCAGTCCTTTCGCGTTACAACTTCCATTTCCATTTTTCTCGCCAGACGAATGTAATGACGTGTCAAGTAATTTAGATCGGTATCGCTGTAACGTTCCTACGTATTACACAACGTCGGTGCAGTTCGACTTTAAGGTAAAGGTCTTTGTCGTCGACGAGGAAGTGATACAGCTAGATCTTTCGTCAAATGTATCTTCTGCATCTGCAATAATAGTCTGCGATCAATAAAACCAGTTGACTCACTGTTTCATATTGTGAAAGCGACCGTTTTCTTGATTAGGTATTCACCGGTAATTACAGCTTCCGTTTTCTCGATTAGATACTACGATCGGTGAAATGAAAATACTTATGAAACGTTTAACAACCCGATTGAAACCGCGCGCACTGCTCGTTCACGCCGCCAATCCGATTCAATTCGTTTCTTTTCTATATTAAATTTTGCTTGTTCCAAGCCGGACGGGATAAACAACGCGCGCTCCGCTTTCTTCGTCGCAGGTGCACTCAATTGCGTCGATAGAAGATAAGAGAACGTGTATTATATGGAGCCGTTTTCTTCTGCCCTCTCTCACCCCGGTGCGTTGATCGCTTTAACTGTGGCTGTCGGATTTATTTAATGGAGAGGTTCAATTCGGTCCGGAGAATTCAACCGTGAGTCATTCGATATATGATGAATCGACGTCTCCTATATATATATAATTCTATCGCGTTTTATATACATTGTGGTACCGGTCTTATTATACGTATGTGGTTCACGTTCCGCGATTGATGTATCCGTTACGGGCACACGATACAGCTTCAAGTGAGTGTTAACTTGACGCTCGCACGCGTTCTCACGTCTAGTTTCAGTAATTAATCAAATTACAAATTAGAAAAAATATATCATAAAAGATGTTATTATTAATTGTTTTAAATGTTATTATTAATTATGTTATTATTAATGACATAGTTAACCCAGTGACAAACATTCTAAATCTGTGTAACAAGAAAAAATTCCTGTTCATTTTTATCTCTGATTCAAACTGCTCATCTTATCCTTAATATTCCTATCGTGTTTTGATCATTCGTCCTCGATTACTCATACCGACTAGTTATAAAGACAACCGAAATTGTATAATCATATTTCCAAAATACATACCTGCAGAGGTATAGTCTAATAAAGCTCTGGAGTTTCAACTTAAGAGTTGTTGCACTTAATTCCAAGCTTTGAGTTCAGCAATATTTTACATAAAATTATAATCGACAGAAGTTAGACTATTTCTAATCTCAGTGTTCTAATTGCATATCATTTTCTTAGTATTTTATTAACGAATAAAAACTAATAACGTGTTATGGTATATTTGTTGCTAATATTAGATTTAACTACGTTATAAAATAGTGTAATAGACTTAATTATGTACAAGCCTGTACAGAATGATCGGGTACATTTTACAAATCGACATTTGATATTCCGCCATCGATAACATCGAACAAGTTACGTTAAACGTAATTCGATTACGGTAACATTGTTGCAACAGGCGGCGATATAATTTCATTGCAACATATTCGAGAAGCTAAGTTTCTCCGTTGGCGTTCTTGAATATCTGATAAGCGGTAAACAATTGATTATAGTCTTATCGCACCGCGATTCGACCTTTATCTAATATCGAGCGTGGGTGGTCCGCGCTGAACGACGCGACGTTCATGTTCAACCGACCACTTGTGTCTTAATCTACTCGAATCGGAAATCGTATTTTAAGGGGTAACGGTTATAATTAACATTGGAATTCGCCGATAACGAGACGTAGCACTATCATTCCTAGAAATCTGTAGTGCATATCAAATTTCGTTGCAACCATTTTTTGCTGGTCTACAAGCCGCTGACAAACGGCTTGTTCCGATAGTGTCGCGAATAATTTCGATAACGATATTCATAAATAGTCACACTTTCTGAATAAAATCTGGTTAAACGCTGAGTTATTAGCAACGAACGTAATTCCGTAGCAAACCGCGCGTGTAAAGAGGTTCAATTTTCTTATTTATCAATGAATTTCGTTCCACTATTTCAAGATTGATTCTTTTTAATTGCACTTCGGAAACCACTTTTGATGTACAATTCTACGTGCGTAAGTGCATAATTCACAAGGTGAGAAGCGTTGCGAGCCCATAGGTTTTACACAACTGGTCCCGTCAGCCGGGCACAATGAGCGCGCTAAAAGCGCCAGTTAAGACGTGAAGTACGTAGCTGACACTGAGCGAGACCACATACTATTTCATTTCCCACTCTCGTTACGCTCGGCAAACGCGATTGATTTAATAATTGGGACCGTAAGCGGCCGGCCGATCTAAAATCTCAGCGACAGAATTATATGTAATTGGCGTCGACACTACAAAAGGCAACTTGTCGCGAGCCGAGTAAATAGTTTCATCAATCTCCGACCGAATTAGCGGCGGGAGGAAAAAATTCTACGCGGATAATCAGGATCGATTGTGCTTCAATTATTTCTGATAATGGCCGGGCAAAAACTTAATGATCGAAATGAAGCAACGGACAGACGTGCAACTATGTACAATATTATACCGAACTAGCATCCCCTGTCGCGGCTTCGCCCATACTGATTGTCTGTTATTTTATATTTATAGATATGGAAATATCTATTTAAAATTATAGTTCATAAACAAAAAACAAATCGCTAATGTAACTTCAAAGATAATAAATCACAACCTTAAGAGTTGATCGAAGCAAAATTCTATCTTAGTTTACTCCTACGTCTTGAAAGCTATATCCAGATTTCAAGTTCCTAGATTCAGTGGTCTCGGCTGGGCGTTGATATGTCAATTAGAACGTGTCTTTTTATATGTATTTATAAGATAGATATTTTTGTAGAAATGGAATTATATGGTACAAATAGTTCAATCATGTTAATCTAATTAATATAAAAAGTATTTATATTTTAATGTATAAAACATTCATGAATCTTGATGAGAATTGAATTATACCAATTTCCTGTTCTTACACCAATCATTCTCCTATCCATTACTATTGCTGCACTTCTTTCGATCAAATGGTTACGCAACGCGATAGGTCTTCTAGATTTTATTGAATTTAATTGATGATGCTTCGAGGGAAACGTAAAGAAACGTGTTTCGATACCGATTGCCACAGTTTCTTGGGTAGCACGATTGTCCAGAGGCGAGCAAAATGCCAAAATGACGAAACTCGCTCGCTCGATTCGTTCGTTTCGTCAGTCGGCCCGAGACGCGATCGATCGGACAAAGAAAAATGCGTTACTCTTGTGGGAACAATTCAGGGAACGAGCCGGCAATCGTTACCCTACATACAGACCGCGACACCGACTCATTGTGTGTTATTCGTTTACGCGCTCGGTTTCTTCGCAGACCCATTTATTAACTCATTACCGCGCCGGGAGAACACGTTAGACGATTTCGCAAATAATCCTCCGGGAATTCCAATACTGACAATGAGTACCCGTTTTTATTACAAGCGGTAGTCTAATTAAGAATAATAAATCTAATTGGACTAATTGACGATACGATTGAATGGTGGATTCGTTAAAATGTATACAAAATTAGAGTTAATATTCCATGATTTCATAAAAATTACGTGTTATATATATTTTTTATTTATGATTCGTTGAACGAATTCGAGCTTGTGCTAAATCTACTCTAATAAATCAAAATTCATATTTGTACAGCTCTAAGATCAATCAATTTAGAAGTATGTATGCAAGTAAGTGTACTAAAGGAATATACAGAAATATGTTAGACGCGAAGCCGTGGAACGTAATAAGCATTGCACGGAATAAAACCGCAATGGAAAAACGAGGTGGAACGAAGGTCGCGGTTCGAAAAACTGTAACCTGAACGAAAATAGTGAAGAAAATCAGGTGAAGATAATCGGAACGTATGCCGCACTGTGATGATTTTACCCCGACCTTGTTTTATTATCGGTTTTTTGAATCAGCTGCAAATAATTGTGCCGCCGTTACTCCGAACGATCGTTTCTTCTTTTACTCCAAAAAAAAAAAAAGTGTTACATCACTCTTTCGTTTCGAAGCGGTCCAATCAACGTGCAATTTGAGATATAATGAGTCTGGCCAGAAACTTTATTCACAGCTTTATTACTACAAGTTGTTTTTTTAAATGTAATAATTTATGTACTCCCTTCTGGAAATATTACAAGAATACTGCAAATTCTTTTTTAAAAAATATGAATTCTAGTGGTAGGAAAACAGCAGGATGAATCATTCTCAATTCAGACATTATCTTATGCATCATGCTGTGTTATATTAATTATATTGTAACGCATAAGAACATTCAAAAGTGAGTTGAACGCGGTGAAACGACGACGGGATGAATCATTCTTAATTAGGTTACTCGCAATGGATTTCACGGAGCTTTGGGCCCATTCATTAAGCTTAATAATCGTGATTAACCATTCTTCTCGGGGCGGGCACGATCGATCGGCCTTTACTTTCTCCCGTGGCTGTGCGGTACCGATTTCTGTCGGTGCTTTCCACGTGAGAATAGATCGACGATAGCATCGCCGGGCCATAAATATCGCTGCGTTCTTGCGGCTGTTTACGTGTTACGTCTCTTACCCGACGGCATTTTTCACCGCGCCGATCGCTTAATGATACCTACGCGTGTGTACGTTCCCGGGAAAACGCACGGAATAATTAACGCGCTCGCGCGCGATTTCTTACGCGCACCCCGATCCTCGTTACGTATGGTAATCGACTTCGAGATATATGCGCCGATCCGCTGGCTATTCGAGCCACGATCCGTTAACCGAGACGTTTTTCAATAAGGAGCGCCGATCAAATGGTATGAAGTAGCGGCGTTCTTTTACAATAATACAAAATCTTAACATTTACCTCAAATCCTTTGATTTTATGCACGATTTACTTTTTTGTAATATCTACTGTGTAATTCTTATAATGTTCCTCATACCAAAAAAGAATTAAGAAGGAGAAATGCCATATCATGTACCGTTTCTAAAAATAGTGATGTTTTGAAAAAGTCATAATTTTTTGGAAAATTATGTCTTACATGAGAACAGAGAACGTGAGAGAGTTCATATTTGAATCAGAAGACATGAGAAACTCTGTATAAATCACAAAAGATGAAAAAAGTATTTTTTATTGGTCCAAACGACAACAGCACAACAAATGTAACAAACGAAGTCTTGTTTCAATCAATAAAACAGGAATGTCCTTTATAATAAATAGACAGCAGATTTCATGTATTTATAAAAAAATCTGATGTCCAAACAACATAGAGAGTGCATAATAGAATATGGAAGAATATGCATTAGCTGCATTACTTTTAAAGGACAAGAAGAATGTCAATTCATGTTCAATTCTTTTAAATTGACATCGTAATGGACTTATTTTGTATGAAAATCCGCAGTCACGTTAAGTAATTCGTTTAATTTACGCGCTCTCTCGTGCGTTTAACACTTCTGCTTAAAAACCTCGATATTCTCACGATTTCTCGGCACGGTTGGGAACAAAAGCTCGCGAAATAATCGGAAGTTCCGACAGCTAGGACCACACGAAACTCGTCCCCGGATCGACGAGGATTTCACCGTTACGCGACCCAGTTTATACTCTATAGAGGCCTACCAAAAATTAATTTGCGGTCCGGTACTACGATCACATACAACGAAAAGAACGAAAGATCTTATTAATCTAAATTCGATCCTCTTAATCCTTTGATATAATACTGTGGTCAAGCATATTCTTAAATCGTTCTAAAACGTTTTTATGAATTCAATTTCTCCATTTAATAGACTAGATTCTTTAGACTAGTTTTTCTATATCTTTATATTAGTCAGACTACTTTTGAAGCTATGATTGAAGAAAGTATTGAAACGAATCTGTAACTCAAAGTGAAATTGTAGTAGAAAATTAAACCACATGAACAATTTATAAGCACTGTAATTTTACTACATTACTGTATTACGTTTCAACAGTGATCCATGGCATTCTTAGATTCATGTACTCAATACAATTTATTCAGCTGTAAAACTAATTCAACCTATCACTAATCGAAAATCTATTTTATTTATCAGAGTAACGATTTCATAGTTCAATAAAATGAGGAAAAGTTACTACATAGACATAACAATATTCTAAAAGAGCTGAAGTTAAGCTATTCTATTACGGACATATACAGATTATTAAGAGAGAATAGGAGCGAATTTAACTATAAAGCAAAGTAGCTCTTTATCTGGGGTAACGGTAAATGGAAACTCGATCGTTGCGACGTTTTATTATAGCACCGAGCAATATTCTGCATTATCGATAGCCATTGACTGGCTCGTTCGATTCCTCAGGCTTCCATTTGGGTTCGGCGATCGACAGAAATTTCACACTACGTCGAATAATTTATTCAGTCAATCAGGCCTTCAAACTTAAATGGACTCGTTAAACAAAAACGACATCATAAGCCGCGGAGTTTATTCGACTCGCCCGCGAGAAGAAACCTCTACCTAATCGTTGGTATTCAAAACGCGTTGTCTGGTTATTTCTGTCAACGAGTCATAGCACGTCTCGTATGAACGAATTTATATACAGCCGCTTAACGCGACAACCGTTTACGTGTAAACACGCGTCAATTAAATCCCCAGAAGGAATGAATCCGATTTGGAGACTAACAACGATTGTCGCTCTATTACCATACCTTCCAGTGTGTAGATTCATAGAACACATTAATCACACTGTAATCGATAAGCATGTATTTAATTAAATAATTATATAGCTCCGTATTTAGCTTATTTTACAAGAACCTAAAGATGTTTCTGTTAATCTTTTTAAAAAATTCTTTTTACTCATCCTGATAGGGCTTAACGAAATACAGGATTAAATATCCAGTGTAAAAATGTGAAAAGATATTACAGGATGCGACGAATCAGTGGTCTTATTGAATTAACGCGTTCGGCTCGGGTTGCCAGACTCTCGACGAATTTTAAGATCGCGTCAAACCTCGCACACGTACGTACCTGAAATCCAGTTACAAGTGGTCCCGCATCGCTGAGCAAACTGGAAATTTCCACGGATATTCGGAGCAGCAGCTGCCAGGATCAGAATACTCTTTTCTTTCGATTTTCTCCATATTTCTCGTCGCCTCTCGTCTTTCGTTCTCTTCACTCTTCCCTCCAAACGGGACACACGCGCCGAGATTCGACAAGGTCGTCTTGATTGTTCGTTAAAGAACGATCCTCCCACGTCTAAAAAGGAAATTTCCAGTTCTGTGTTACACGAGGATCGAAATACCTTTCAACTTTTTTTTTAAAGATGATATCGAATGAATTAAACGTTTTTCGTTTACATATGTACAAAACGGAGTGAAATCTGTTAAGGTTGTATGAGCTTTTAAGAGGCAGTGATTCCTGGCCAGCTCCGGTTTGTGTTAATTTCTCCTAAGGGAACAAGATTTAAAAACCGTAATAAATCTGTCTTTTATTTTCATTACTTGACCTGACGTTGATGCTGCTAGATTTTGACTATAATTTCGAAAAATGTTTCAAATAAAAGTTTTAGGTACTACTATTTTCTAAAAAGTCGTATGCAGATTAAATAGTTCAAAAGTAATCGCTTAATTATTTTCGTCGTCAATCGTCGGTGCTGTTACAATAATTTAACTGATCGTTTAATTCGTCAATTGAAATCATTTCCAAACCAGATCGAGCATAGAAAAACAAGACTTATTACTCTTTTTGAATTCTGTTCTCTTAGAGGAAATTAATACTAGCCAGAACTGGCTAGGAATCATTGTCCCAAGTTGTACATTATTTTTTGTAAAAGTTCGTGACTTCAAATATTGAACATAGCTTTTCATCACGTTCTTTAATCTCTTCACAGATTTTACAGCTAACACAACCACAAGCAGTTCGCTAAAACGTTTTCAACAAATATATTTATATACTTCGCTTTTAATCTAGCCAATTACCAAATTAACCGCAATATCTAATCTGGCTATTACTCACACGAGTAATGATAAATCAAGGTGTTGCACGAATAAAATGGATAATAAATCACGCCGACAAATAATAATTTACTCGCTAGCTGTGAAATACATATATTTCGAATCGTACGATAATTTATTATATCGAACAGCCGATCAGATAACACCGCCACCCCAATCAATTCAAATATACAGTAGGTACATATACCCACCCAGCTGAGATATAATATTCTCACGTGTAAGGTATACCTTTCAACCATCGAACAGGTTGCTTTATCTCTGATTCGAGGTGACCCGGGCCCGAACGACATTTCACTACTGTCAAATTTCCAAATCGGTTTACTTCCGCGGTGATAATGGAGTTTTATATGGAAAGAGTTCACTCGCTTTCTAACAATTAATCAATGAGAAATCGCGACTAATTGTAAGTGTTACTCTATTGATTTAATGAACCACTAACAATTAATCAATCAAAGTAACATATGAACTCCTTATTGATTTATACAAAATTGAATTTCTATAATAGAATCGTGTGAAATGTGTTTCAAACATTGTTACTTGCTCTGGCACTCTGATTTGCATATTATAAGGAAATGGATACCCGGGTAATTAAAAACGAGAAGTACGGCGATAGCCTTGTCTTACCACTATCCACCCACCTAATTAACTGTAGAATTGATATAGGTAATAAAACGTAAACTACATTCAATTAAATACAGACAGCGCTTTTACATGGTTCATAGTCATAAATAGGACTCTATTATGACACACGAGACTCGATAAGAAGTACCAATTAACAGGATGCATATTTAATAAATTGTGACGAGAACAAAAAATAGCAAATACTTTTCTCTGAATTATGATATCGTTTACACGTGTCCGGTCCTTATTACCCCGAATGCCGAGCAGGATATTCCGTGCTGAATAGCGGAACGTTCGCCCGGTCGACTTTGATGGACACGCGTTGCTCTCTTCATGTAAGAATGGCCCCTCCGGGCCTTTTTGCAAAGCTTCTTCGGCCTCCTGTGTACACACTGGCGAAGGTCTTCCTTTGTCGGACGGCCGGAGTTACAGTTACCAGAGTATATCGAATTTTAATCGAGGAAACGAGATCGCCGCGTAGGCTTGGCCCAGATACGACTCGCCGAAAAAGTAACGCTCACTGATTTCGGATACGTCCGATGGAATTTTAACTGGACGAACATTTGCATCGGTGCTAAGATGAAAAACAGTTAGAAGATGTAGTTTGATACGAGAAAGAAATGCGTGTTACACTTCGCGCTATGAACGTTATTATATTAGGTGGTCGAGGAAGTGGACGTAATCAAGGCCAACCGTCTTTTTAGAGGTGTACTTGCCGCGCGCGGCAAGAAGAGTTCACGGGATAATGGGAATTAGCAATCCTAGTTGTTCGTGTTTCAACATTCATCAACGGAGGCCGTAATTAACCTCTGTTTCACGGAAGATTTCAGATATCAGAAATGGAGCAACGGTCGTAGAAGAATTTTAATACGTACATAAGATCAGTACGAGGAGTCAGACGCATCGAACAGATTAAAAAGTGTATCGCCGTTATGAAAAAAACGTTGCGTAAACAGGATTGAAGGAAGTTTGACTCGGGCCGAGGCGATGAAGAGTTTTAAAAGCGAGGCATTAAATCTGGTGAGTTGCAACTATCGGGCAAATGGATCAGGTTGGCTAATGTGGCCTAAGCGGGTCGGTTGTGCGTATGATTGAAAGGCGCGGGGTTAGAACGTGACAAGTTACATTTCCACGATGATCGTAAGTACTTACGTTACATTAACAGAAATTATGAAATTCTCTCGACGGCAATTGCCTGATAATAGAATTACCCTCGTTACGAAACTGTGAATCAAATTGCCAGTTGATGTAACCGCAATTGGTATAATTTCGGTCATCAGAACGTTCAAGAGTAACGAAAATGAATGGGATTGTGGAGCGGGATGGTCATTATACAACAAAGCAAATTCATGCAATTAAGATATGTTCTTAACTGTCATGATAATTCTTTCGAAATCTGATCTATCAATCTGATAATACAATTTTTATATTATCTTATGCCGCGCGATTGGCAATCAACGCTCCTTAACGTTTGGGACAAATGAGAAATTTGCGATGCGTGAGAGAAATTCGTCCATCATCGTGCCTCGTACTCGAGGAATAAAAGTCACGCGAGTAAAGTCGAGCCAGGAATCGGATTCATTTAGGTTAAAGATGTAATTTAGTCGCGATTTCGCAGAAACGCCGCGAGGAAATCGCCAGTTAACGCGTTCTAATCTAACGTGTCTAACCAATTCAAAACAGAAGGGATGATATAGCAGAGAAATTAAAAAGAAAGTCAAGAAAGGATAATATTTAAAAATATTTATGGATTTAAAAAGTACATGTAAGTAATTAATAAAATCTTAACCAAGAGTAGACTGCAATTTATTAACAGGCACTTCTATGCTCATAGCTACTTGCGACATACTAATTTTCACTTTAACAAATGTTTTAAAAGAAAAAACTGAGGAAAAGAACTCAGCTCAAGTAGCATTTCTACTTCTGTTTTTGTGGATCGAAGCGTTTCACTTAAAAAGTGAAAAAGTCGCGAGGCCTTGCCATTAAAATTAGAATTCGTGAAAAGCAAGAAACTTAGAAAACAGAAGCGGATCACCCGGACGCGAACCGTCGCGAGGCCCTCGAATAATTCAACTTCTGATACAAGGAATGAACGCTTCATGCGAGCATACCGGAATCGATTTATCTTCGACGCGCATTTGATTTATTAACGATCAACAGGCGAAGCGGAATCTCGCGGAATACTCGTCGTGCGTAAATCTTCATACTTTATACCGGGAGCTAACGCACAATAATTTTGCGTGCACATGCGTACGATCAACATCACTCATCCTTTAGACTAGAAAGTCTCGCATGTAAGCTTAGTCGTATCGCTCATCGATTTTAATGCAACTTTGTATGCTAGTAGAACTATGAAAAATAATAGGCACGTATTTTTTTCTCGGTTCTCATCCCTTTCGAAATGTAAAAATCACCCCTCGATTACTAAGGGTGGATTTTCTATCATAAGTAGAATCCATTGAAATTTTATTTTTGGGAGATTATGAGGTCGCAGTTATTGAATCTGATGTAAAAATTACCAAATTCAAAATATACACATTTTTTATTTAATTTCTTGTAATTAATTTACAACAAAAGGTTTTACGAAAATATTATTAAAGTAATGCATAATAATGATGCACCTCAGGCTCCTTCTATTTAAATTCTACAACCCTAAAACCTCACAAAAATTTTTGTTCATTCAAGACTTACTATTATATAAATATCAGTACCATTCCACCATTTTGTAAATGAAAATTACTCAACGACCTGTTAGCATGGAATCATTTGCACACAATCCTGTTCACAAACTAAAGATTTCTTGAATTCATTAATAGTATAATTAACTCGAGTTTATTTAATCATTCAGAAAATCAACAACGCGCAAACGCTCGAGAGGATCAGCCTTGACTTAACGACACCGTCGACGGCTTTCATCGAGGATAAATGAAGTTCATTCTTTACCCGAGACGAAGATTGTGTCCGCTGGAAATTATTCACGTTTAACAGCGGCTAATTATTATCTCATCGCGTCGCGTTGTCTAATAACAAACCGTGGCCATGCCCGTGGCCTGCGATCACGCGCCTAATGATCCTTCACGGGCCTTCCGTAATTATCGTAATTCGAGTCCCCTCTGAGCCGCGGCCGCGTCTAGAGGCTCGAGTAATTAAACGCGTAAACACGCGAGTACGTCCAACTATGCTGGTATCTGAAATTACGTAACCGTCGTCCTTTTGAAAAATGATCGCGTATCCAATATCGACGGATGCCGGATGTGGACATTTCTTAACTCCACATACACTCGAAATGCCGCCGCGCTGCAACGACCATTAAGTTTTTACCCGGCCCCGGCGCAGAAGCTCCCGAGTTTGTAATGAGAAAGTTTTAATAACTTCCTGCACTATCAAGACGTGCTGTATGAAACTCGGAGAAAAACTGCTCCAAGAATGCGTTTTAACCCCTTCAGCGAAACCCGACCTCTCTTTACTAGAATTCTTCTTCCGCTTTCAATTGCTTTCGAATTATTGTTACATTTTACGTCCGAATTTATTACGCTAATAAAATGAATGAATTTACTCTAAGACAGAATGATACCGCGCCACGGGTTTTAACCCCTTCGGTGAAACTCGATTTCTTCTTTAAGGTGTTGTACGAGCAAAATTTCTAATATTTTGTACAGTGTTTTATTAATGTAATATCTAGTAACTGTTAAAATTTCAGTGCTTCGTCATTGTTTTTATGTAAGGATTCATACAACCTTAACTGCTTCACAGTCATTGTGTACAGCATTTTACGTTCGGACTCATTATTATTATTATGTGCATAAAATGAACGTTTTCTTGCAAGTGTACAAAAGTCGAGTGTAACATTTCGAAATATGCAAATGTACGCAGACGGCGTGCAGAAAATATGCCGTGTGTCGCAAATATGAGACCTGCGCCGGGTGAATAATGTGAAAATCTAACCATTAATAAACTTATTAATTGGTAGGAGATATGCGAAAAATATTCGCTGAGTATTACGGAGAGCCTGTGGGTACATTTTTCAATGAGCAATCAAACGAATCTTGTTTCTTGATCTATTTTTTATAAGGGCACATTTACATAGATACCTGCGGCCTGACACAATCAATAATTTTCACTTCACTGGGTAATAATAATACTTCAAATCTGTGCAATTCATGTATATTTCACCATTTAGTTAAAGCCTTGAGTTATGTGATTAGAAAAAGATTCAGTCCAGTTAGTTTCGTAAAATACATGTTAGGACTATAATTAAAAATTGTGGAAAGTATGTTAAAGTGAAAAAAAAAATCTGCTGCCTCGATCGCTGCGGGGATTTTGGTTTATCGTAAATCTACTCGGTTTTAGCAATGTAAGATTTAACACGAAGTTTTCTCTCTAACATAGCTGAACGTCGACATGTTCACTTTCTCACGCAGTGAACTGCATCAATAGCCTCGTTCGAGGATACTTTCGATCGTGCAGCGTTCATCAAGAAAGAGCCTAGCCAGCAGCTATCGCGCTTCGTATTTTACGGCGAACAAACTCCCAATGTTGACGACGTTTATTCACGCTCGCTAATGCCTCGGCCGCGACACGGACTCACTTAATGGCCAAATTACTTTTCGACCAGATAAACCCATACGAGGTTGTAAAAAAGAACAAGACACTATTTTAACTAATTTAATCAAATGAAATAAGATTTTACTTTTGGTAAATGAATTTGTTATAGGGGGGATTATATGAATCTATTAAAAGTCTTATATATTTCTTATTCATAGTAAATTAATTTATATATTCGATATATTGTAATAAAATAGAAAAAGACTGCTATTTTATTATATGTATGCACAATAAATAATACGGCTTGGTGCAAAAGGAGCAAAAAATTGATTTTGCAAACAATATTCTATATGCAAGGCAATTTTAAATTCTACTTAAAAATGTCTGTGCCAATTTTAAACATTTTTCATAGAAAAATCTGGTCAACGTAATGGCCCAATATTTGTAAAAATCAACATAAGCTTTAATTATTTTCTCTTTATAGTTCGTAAATAATATTCTTTATGTAAGACAATTTCAAATTCTAGTCAGAAATGTTTATGCGAATTTTAAACATTTTTCATAGAAGAATCTGGTGAACGTAATGGGCCAACATTTATAAGAACTGCAACCAGCCTAAGCTTTAATTATATTCTTTTTACACCTTAGGAAAGAAATTTGAAACAGTAGAAATTTCTACTTCAGAGATTGTACGAACATATCCTTAAGTGGTAATATCTGAAAGTCATAAATATCGACCCGGATGCTTCCTGCACCAGGTAGTTTTGTACGACCAAAGGAGATATTACTCCTTTTGTTCGTCTCACTTGCCGTCTTTTCCTTCAACAGGGCCAGCCACCCGCTTAATTAAATACCGTGTTAACCGATCGCAAATTCGCTGCGGATGCCACGTTCGACTCTCGCGTTAATGGCCGGTCGAACGTCCGCCTTTTAAGCGGCGCCGAGCCGCGCGAAGGAAACGATGTACGCCTTTACCCCCCTATCCCGGAAGAGATTGTTTAAATTGAGGAACCGCCGCATGGAAAAAAGCGTTCAATTAAAATGATTTCACGGTAACGCGCGCGGTTCGCGATACCATCCGGCAACTTCAAAAGAGCGCACCGAAAACGAATGATCGATGACGATTTGATCCTCCAGATCGCGGTTTGTAATCCCAATCGTATCGACAGATCGCAAGCTATAAACGATTTTAATTACGATTCCAATCTTGGCTCGTTCAAAGATACGTAAACGCTTATGACATCATTCTTCGTTTTTTATTCTCTTCAAATAAATGTTTAAAGGTTGCTTGTAGATGAAAATGAATTCAATGGAAGAATAGATGAGCGCAACGTCTCTTCTTCCGTCAACAGTAATTATCTCGTATTACTCACGGATTCCGTTACGCGATTAACAATCCGTAAGCTCGCCGAGGAAACCACCAATTTTTCTTCACCGAGTCCTTCGAATACTTTCAATCGCGTGAACATTAATATCCCGCGTTGATTGAAACCTTGCCGGGGAATCGACTTTACGACTTAATTCACGATTTCTTTCTCATCGCCAATTAAACCCGTACGCGTGCATCATCCGATCTCGATCCGGCTGAGGCTGTTCGATTCATCGCCGGACAACGTGGGAACAATCATCGTCGCTGGAAAGATTGAGGGTAATTTCGACTCGTACATTTTTCATAGAAGAATCTGGTGAACGTAATGGGCCAACATTTATAAGAACTGCAACCAGCCTAAGCTTTAATTATATTCTTTTTACACCTTAGGAAAGAAATTTGAAACAGTAGAAATTTCTACTTCAGAGATTGTACGAACATATCCTTAAGTGGTAATATCTGAAAGTCATAAATATCGACCCGGATGCTTCCTGCACCAGGTAGTTTTGTACGACCAAAGGAGATATTACTCCTTTTGTTCGTCTCACTTGCCGTCTTTTCCTTCAACAGGGCCAGCCACCCGCTTAATTAAATACCGTGTTAACCGATCGCAAATTCGCTGCGGATGCCACGTTCGACTCTCGCGTTAATGGCCGGTCGAACGTCCGCCTTTTAAGCGGCGCCGAGCCGCGCGAAGGAAACGATGTACGCCTTTACCCCCCTATCCCGGAAGAGATTGTTTAAATTGAGGAACCGCCGCATGGAAAAAAGCGTTCAATTAAAATGATTTCACGGTAACGCGCGCGGTTCGCGATACCATCCGGCAACTTCAAAAGAGCGCACCGAAAACGAATGATCGATGACGATTTGATCCTCCAGATCGCGGTTTGTAATCCCAATCGTATCGACAGATCGCAAGCTATAAACGATTTTAATTACGATTCCAATCTTGGCTCGTTCAAAGATACGTAAACGCTTATGACATCATTCTTCGTTTTTTATTCTCTTCAAATAAATGTTTAAAGGTTGCTTGTAGATGAAAATGAATTCAATGGAAGAATAGATGAGCGCAACGTCTCTTCTTCCGTCAACAGTAATTATCTCGTATTACTCACGGATTCCGTTACGCGATTAACAATCCGTAAGCTCGCCGAGGAAACCACCAATTTTTCTTCACCGAGTCCTTCGAATACTTTCAATCGCGTGAACATTAATATCCCGCGTTGATTGAAACCTTGCCGGGGAATCGACTTTACGACTTAATTCACGATTTCTTTCTCATCGCCAATTAAACCCGTACGCGTGCATCATCCGATCTCGATCCGGCTGAGGCTGTTCGATTCATCGCCGGACAACGTGGGAACAATCATCGTCGCTGGAAAGATTGAGGGTAATTTCGACTCGTCCGCAATCATCCGTGACGAATCCACGCGCGACTCGAAAGCAAAAGTGCTGCAACTGTACATTACTATGCTTTTTCTCGCCGGGATATTGTTCGAATCGAGGGTGAACGAATATTTGTTAAATTACACATGCCTCACGGTTGTCACGGCGAAACTTTCACGTAGTCGTCGTTACCGCGGCGTACGTACCCGTATTTTCGTGAGCGAACGCCGCATTTTAACGTGCCGGGCTCGTAAAACGTTTACGAGCTTCAATTAATCCTCGGTACGTGCCGCATTCGTTTAGCAGTGCTTTTAACTCGCGAATTTGCTCGTTTGCTAAACCGATTGTTGATAGGTCGAATAATGTCACCAGTCATTTATAATTAAACTGCAGATTCTATGAAAAATATATGAATATCAAAAACTGGATGTGTATTATAATAGATAAAAAATAAAAGAAAATTCTAAATTATTTATTATAAATAATTTCTTTTTACATAAAAATTTACGGTCTATGTATAACAATTATACTATGCCTTTTCTATCTGAGACAGACTTACACATATATTGTCTCTCATACACAGTAATCGAATTTCGCGTTCTCCTTTTTTTGCATCCCACATGACTAATTAAGCAGACATTCGAATAAAAAGCACGGGGGGAAAAAATGAATGCAAATCAACGGACCCGTAATAGCGTCTGTGAATCGATGAATATTAAAATCTGACTGAACTGTTCGCTTTAATCGTTCGAATCTGAATCCACAATTAATTTGAATCAGCAACGATTAGGAAGTTTCGCAACGTCTCGCGACACTTTTTTATGGAACACGGTAATCGGGTTAATGGTAATGGGGTTCTGGTTTTTCCAATTACTCTGTGTGCATGAAATATTGCTTGTTTTTCTATTTGTGAGAGCAGCGTTATTCGCGGCCAGAAAAAACGAGGAAGCCCGGCGATAATCGTTACAAATTAATGAGTGCGGCGGATAATTTAAAAGCAGGTTCGAATGGCCATTAACTAATCGTAGAACGTGATCATTGATCAAGGACACTGTGAACATTTTGCCGCAATTAAAGTATTACGGTTAATAATCCCCGCTACCGAGAATCTGTGCAAAACAGTTGGAATTCCAGCGATTTAATTGATTTTTCTCATTCACGAGCGTGAGTAATAACTCGTCGAAGCAACGGGTGAAGAGAACTTAAAGAAATTCAAAAATCGATGGAATAGATAAAAAATCGTTAAACGATGTTCGATGAAATCGTTAAACGAATTCACTAAGCGTTTAATTACATTTTCATCTAATTCGTCGCCGTTATCCACGACCCTGCACTTGGAACGGGTTTCAGCAACGATTGAGTAATCGTTCAGCGGTACCCGACTGTCTGTCTATTCCCCACGCGTTTCGATTTTCACTCGGCATTCTAAAAATAGTGTATCCATTTTGGTACGACGGTTCAAAACTAACGGTCGACCATCGAAACGATCGACAGTTCCCTAAGCTTGTCTACTTTCTATTCCGATATATCCTTCCTGAGGCTCTTTGACAGCCGAAGGCTGATGCTTCCTCGACGATCATATCCGTATGGAAATGTAGCAACAAGATGGAGATTACTTTCCTTTCTTTTTGAATGAATCTTACGGCTAATTAAAATGATGGATTCGAGCACCTTTGCTATTCCAGTAAATTCATTTGAACTAAATATGTCCGAAGATCACTTATGTCAGTAGATCTAGATTGAATTCTAATTCAGCAGCAGAATTAGATATTTGACTAATGAAACCTTGACGTTTAATTAATTAGTTGGAAGTTTCTTATAAAAAATTTCAAGCAAATGTAATAAAGTAACAAGGAAGACGTATGGAGCTTTCAGAATTTCTACTGCATATACAATAAATGTAAAACAATTCTTGTGATTCTATTAAATATTATTGCACTGATCGTAAACTATTTGCGAGAGATAGTGGAAACATAGGTCACTGATTTTGATAAAAATGAAGGCCCTGCCGGGAGGCAAGCTCTCGATCATAGAGCGGCGTGCACCGGGCGAGGGTATCGAGCTTATCTCGAACACATTTTCATCGTGTAAGCCTGATGTAAATCGGATCTACCGGCGGGCGTAAGTAAAGCACCGAGAACCCGTGTGGAAACCGCTTGCTTTACCAAGACATTACCGAGTGGTCAGAGTCGCAAGGACGTCGGGCTGAACGGCAGGTATCGCAGATTTATGGGATCTATCGGATCGAGCCTGTGTATCAACGCTGTAGATCGACGTATATCGTTCGCTCGTTTCATTATTACACTCGAAACGTGTGTGTATAAAATGCATACAAGCCCCGAGTAGGCACCAGAACACGGAACTCTTACATCATCGTCGATACTTCGACTGTTGGCAATTATCGTATCGATATATGCAAGGCTCCTGGTTCTCAACCTCGTTCCTGTCTACGACCACCGCCTACGTGAATCGATCGATGAACGACCGTGTTTTGTGCCGATCAAAGTTCAAGTCTCGTTACCTCGAAACAAGAAGTACCAACAATATTTGCAACAATTTCGACTGCTAATACATTTTACGTAATCATTGTAATTGAAAGAATTTCCAAAGTTCCGCATTGTTGCCCGTAAAAGAAATCGTTAACGAACGCGATACGATCGATCATGAAAAATTCCACAATGTTAGAAGCTACGTAGTTTCACCGCAATCGAACAATTTTGCATTTTTTAATTGTACTCCTACCGCACGAGAAACGATAATTGCAACGCGAGTATCGAATCTGTCACGGAAATCCAATGCTTATCTACTGAGTGTTATACGTCTCAACGCGCGATCTTAATCGTTACGTATGAATTTTGCAGACATTGTTACACTTTCTACGCAGGGCATGAATTTGCATGATTGATGAGATCCTGAAGATCTTTTTTGGTTTCACGTTGCCATTAATCGTGGATCTTTCTTACAGATTGGTACATTTCAATTCTCTTATAGAAAATCGTGATATCGGACGAAGTGGGGAATTTATCGTCTGGAAAGATAAGACGCGAACGGAACGCTTTCTCAAAAAAGCTATAGAACATGTTTAACATGTTCACTGTCTGCTACTAAGAATATCCCACATGTTTTTTCATACGGAAATAATTGCATCTGAACGATTTATATAATTATTTTAATGCAAGTAACAGATACGTACATAAACGAACTTCAGATTAAGTTAACAATATTTCATGCAATTATTGAATACAGTAATCCAAATACGAATTGATACTTCATTTCGTACAATAGTTATTGCGATAAATAAAGGATAATTGTTTTTCTTATTGATCCACTCTGTATAAACTAACGACGTAAATGGGTTAGACGGATAGATAAGCTACGAAACGGGTGATCGTCGAATGAAATGTAATTTTCTCATGGAAAAGCGGTACGCAGATCCCGACTGAAATCCGTTGAATAACGTGTTACGTCACAGCGGACCGGCTCTCCCACACATGCTAATATATTTATCTTAATTAAACGTCTCGTTGAATCTTTTTGCGAGGGAACATTTTCCGTGTGGAACGGGATCGCGTGACTACACACGCCCGTGGCCCGTTAATGAAAAACCGACTACCGCCGATAAACGCGTTGACGTGATTTCTCCTTTTTATATTTTTTATATTTTTCATATCTATCTATCCGTTTAACCCATTTGCATTATTAGTTTATACAGAGTGAACCAATATGAAACACTGTTATCATTTATTTATTCCAATAACCATTGCACGAAGTGCAGTATTAATTCGCGTCTGAATTATTGTATCAATGATTACATGAAATATTGCATTAATTATCTATTATATGAAAGATTATGTCAATTAGTGCATTGGATATTAAATGAAACATCGAATCCAAACATTACAACAATTAACCCCTTGAACGACAATTTATTTTCAGTCAGCACTTGAAAAAGAGGAAAGTTTATGACGAGCTGGACTCGTCATTTCCGTTCAAGGGGTTAATACATGATTCAATATGAAACACTATTATCCTTTGCTTATTGGAATAACTGGACTGCGGATGTTCATGCAAATTCTTATTTTTACAAATAAAATTAAAGAAACGAAGAGCATGTAAAGATTCGTTTTGTCGCTTAAATACTACAAATTGTATTTTACTTTAGAAATAATGCATTTCTTTACATATTACTGCGTGCTGTGTTCATTTAAATTATTTAAAATTCCCGTAAACGCATAAACATCCGCAGTTTAGCAATAACCATTACGAAACACAGTATGAATTCGTATTTGAATTATTGTATAAATGATTGCATGAAACATTGCATGAATTAACTATTAAATGGGACATTGTATAAATTAGTGCATGGAATATTATATAAAATATCGGAATCAATGCTGTACTAATCGTGACAACAATTACTGTACGATTTATTATATAATATTTATAATATTGTGCAGTCTGATGCAAGTGGATTAATCGGAATTATCGGAAACAAATAACGGTCGGCGGTGAACTTTGGCGGAGGTTCGCGGAGTCAGGCACTTGCCTACATCGCGAGAACCGGTATGCACTTATCTACCGATATTATACGACGGCGTGTACCGTTGCGTAACGATCGTTTCAGATGTGTAGAGCGACCGCCATTTATACATTTTCCGGCCGCTTACGCAATTGCGGCACGCGAAATTCCCGTGAAATCTGTGCCGGCACCTATTCACGACGAATTTTCATACGCGCGTCAAACGCCGGGGTAATCGATAAGCTGCCTCAATTAACGGCACCCGATCGTAGCTTCACGATGCGAGCACGTGGCGAATCTGATTGGAAAATACCAAGTGTCTTCCTTATTTTCGCGAGAAAGTCTAAAGTACGGATAATTGGGTTTAATTAAACGGGAATGTAGTTTGATTAGATGGTTAATTTGCGATCTCCTTTAACCTCGTAGATAGGAGGATCAGATAACGATTAAGCTTCTATTTTCTCGAATTTTACGATTAAAGTTTCCTTCTCGTATTACATATTTATCAACAATTTATATCAAACAATAATTATTTTATTTTATAGTAATAGAATCTCGATTAGAATTCTAATTATACACCGCTGGAGAGACAATGCTTCGATGTTTTAAAGAAAAAAACTTGATCATTATTATTCATTATCCCGCGCTCCTTGTTCTTTTTCCAGTATGTGGCCACACGTACATGAGCGTACGTTCGCGTGTACATTTTCCCCGGCCATCTATTTAGTGCTCACCGCGGCATGGAAAGTATTTCATACCGAAACGGGTCGCGGGCAAGTAACATTATCAGACTGGAAACCCGTTCGACGAAATTTTCGCCCGACCGCAGACTCGAATCGCGTGTTGGCCTCCCCGAAATCTTGAAATTAATCCCGCGAGGACTTCCACTTCTCACTTACACGATTGCGTAAGAATCAGAAAAAGGAAATTTAATTTCAAACGCGAAATCGTGGAAAGAATTATTGGCCGGACGTGTTTCTTGCCGGTGAGAAGAAAATAAAAGTAGAAATTGTTTTCCACGAATTCGCAGCAACTGATCATAAGTGTTCGATGTAGGAAGTGTATATTTTTTTCGTTACTGTGCGAAGCAGACTGGAAAATGAAACACTGTCGCGTGGAACGGCTTATCTGAAGGCAGTGGTACATTATCGAGGAAATTAATGGGGAAACGGAAAGACACGTTCGGCGAGCGGCGAGTACGTGCTGAATTTCTCGATCATGGTTTCAAATCAACGTTCCCGGACCGTGATAAAACAGAAATTCATATTTTACATGCGGTGGCACGCAAATTTCTCCCGGTAAATCGAAACGAGCAGCAACAACAGCGTCTCAACGTTATACACTTTATTATAATAAACTAGAAATCTACTAATTAAAAAAGTAATTTAATTTAACATACGGGTTTATAAAACCCATTGGTAGAATCATAGAATTGAATTCATTCTAATAAGTCTGATCACTAGTTATAATTAGCTAATTCTGTAGCAATTTATACGGTTTATTTTCTACACAAGCGAATTGGAGAAGTCTGTGTTTGATCGGTGTTAGGTAACAATTATATGCCAACTGGGTTTATTTTCTACATAAGCTTGCATATCACGATTCTTTCCGTGTCCTCGCATTAGCCGTGACTACAATTACGCTTCGGTAACGGTATCGTCGTTTCCTCAGATGTCTTTCGCATCCATCGCTGCCTGATTACGCGCGGTACACCTACTTTACATTCCCCGATGTTCGCGAACCGCGATACGCGCGCGTTTCCAGCCGATTTCCACCGCGATTCCCTTAACCGTCGCAAGGAAGATACAACGCGGCGGGACGATTCTGCTATAGACTCCCAACGTGCTTCCGAAGACCTCGCGGGTCGTCTCGTACAATACTTCTCGAATCGAGAATCGTCATTCTCCTAAGAGAGATGGAAAACTGATGGAAAAGAGACATTAGTCTTATAGAATTTTACAGAATCGTGGAAATAAGGAATGAAAATCATTTTCTTGATCTGTTGTTCTATATTCGATATATCTTCGTTCCACTCGTCAACATTTGTTTTCAAATGCATCGATTTATGCTTCGAATATTTAGTTTCGCCTGTGAGGTCTGTCCGTGAAAACCGGAAGCGTGAATGCATATCGGCTTGTCAATCTGAATACATAATGCAACACCGTTTCAGATTGTACGCCACGTTACAAATTAATGATATGCACGAGCTCGAAGAGGTGATAGAAGCATATTACAGAAGATTGTTTCTCGTCGAATTCAATAGATTCGCGCGTCTCTCGTCCGACTTGTTACGTTTAAAATTATTATCAGATCGAATTGACAGTCAGGTATCAGCACGATTGGTCGTGACGAGAGTTTCTTCGTTTCCGTTAACTGTTATCTATCAATAATGTTATGGACGCGAGTGATAGTAGTATCGGAGGATAAGAAATAAGAGAAAAACCGCTTCCCAAGGACGTGGAACGCAATGCGCTCGCGTGACACTCGTTTTCCAGCGATTTGCTCCGTCGATTTAGGAATTTGCATGAACAACGCTGAACGCTGTCGCGAAACGAACCGCTTTTCATCGGGAATAAGCCGTCGAGTTTAGACCGGCGCGGCCTTAATACGACTTTAATGCACCTCTCAACCGGTGCGGCGCCCCTTTCCTCGCCGTTTCCTGCTCGCCTGACCGAGTCATCCTACCTGTTACTTTGCCTGCTTGCCTGCCTGCCTTCTATACACCTCTACGCACACGCCGAGGTGTCTCACGATTTTTCGACCACCCCCGGTTTCCATCTTGCGAAACGCGGTAGACGTCCGGTGAAACCGGAATTTCACCGTTCGGACAGGTGATCTGGAGCAAGCTCCGAGAATTAAGATCCGCGTTAACGAGATTTGCAAACAAGATGAAAAGCAAACTTTTTGATTGATGATTATCATTCTTATACCATCATTTATTGTTGCGATTTCGTATTTGAAATAAATTTTTTAGAAATCATGTCGGATGTCTTAAAAATCAAAGCCTATTTCCGATTACTTGACTATCAATATTGCGATTATGGCAAGTCGACTCAGTGTACAAAATCGCGATCACTAATTACCGCAATCTCTCTGAAGATTTTTTGTATAAATTTTGTGCACACAAAATTTCATTCTATGCCTCATATTATTATCTATCATTTTTACATCGTGATAAAAATATCTGATTCATCGTCTAATCAAGCATGATTTCAATTTATTTAGGTGATTTTAACCAGGCAGAAGTATGGCGAAGAATCGAGAGATGTAGGAGATCAGCATGATGGCACGCCGAGTGTGGCGTAGCGGCGGCGCGGCGAGAAAAGATTATAGGGTTCACCGTCGTAAATTCGTTATCTCCGCACGGGTAGGGACGTTGAATCGGCCCGGTGGTTAACGGTATCCAAAGATCCACGCGAATTTCAAATATCCACGCGAGAGCCGCATCCGACGATCTCTCCTTGTTAAGTCGGCTCGTGTTCACCCGAATTTACACGCCTCGCTCTCGACTGGACAATGAGCAGTCGGCTCCGCGACCGAAAATCCAGAGCGAGCTTCAACTTATCCGACTTGTTCACTTTTATTCAAACGATCCATTGTATTCAGAGTGTAGATATATTGATAAAGAACGAAATAAAGTACGAAGAATATGATAGAATATCTTAACAGTGATAATAATTACAATTCGAGTATTTTGGTAGAGGCTACGTCTTCTGAATAATTTGTTTGCTTAATCCAAAGCGGTAGCGGCTGCGTAACTTTGTGCGACATTCCTCGAGATCGCATCCGCCAAAAATTTATGAAGAAAGAGCTCGCGGATGGAAATGGAGGACGCCGGGCCACGATCACGGTCAACCAAAAAAGAAAAAAAAAAGAAACGGAAAGATAATCGAAATGAAGTTAGAGAGAGGGCGAGACCACGCGTTCTTTCACGTACGGCTCCTCGCGATGAACGACGCGCGGGATTTCGTATGCCGAAGAAAGAACACGGGAATTCCTCTTTCTTTAGTCCCCTCTGCCCCGTGTCAGAGATAAAGAGAGAGAGAAGCTGAGCGGATGTTGAGACGACTTTAAATGCATCCTGCGTGCCGCCTCTTCTCCTCTCTTTTTGTTCCTTCTCTCATTGTCCTCCGGTTCTACCGTTGTTACTTATACATACATAGGGTACTCGCCTCTCTGTTTTTTTTTTTTTTACTTTTTCGCTTTCGTTATTCGGTGAAACGGCCTTTTCTCCTGAATCGGGCAAAAAATGCGGTAATAAGCTGGATCGGGTTTTGAAATTAAGGCGACAGGCATATTTGCGGGTAAATGGACACGTAACCGCGAACGAGTGCTCGTTGATGCGAAATTACAGAGTTTTTCTCTACACATTCGAATGATGACCGCAAAAAGTAGCGGATCCTTAGTACTCGAGGTGCTGATCCCTTTTTTCCCCCGTCGACTTTAATGCAAAATTTGTTTTCGAGATGCTCAGAAGCTTAAACGACACTCAAGGAACAATTTCATTACCAAGTCATCTTACGTTTCCTATTATCTTAATAATGCATCTGATTTCATATATGTAGAAGAAAGATTATTCATTATTTAGCCTGTGTAGTTTTCTTAACGCAAATACTTTACACTAATTTTAATATAGATATAATACAAATAACCGTTTAACTATTGTTCAAATCAATACGATTTTATTGTAACAACTATGCAGGTGTCCTTAATATTTCCAACTAATAATTCGCTGAACATGATTTCACGTCTTTCCTCAGATACGATCCATTTCCGACTCTCTCTCTGTACAAGCTCTCATTCCTCGAGACTCAACTCGGCTTACATCGATATCGATCAAATCGTTACGCAACTCGTCAATCGGTGGCCCAACACACATTAATACAATTTACGTTAGTACACCTGCAAGTGTAAGTTTATAACAAATATTGAAGAATGTAAAAAAAAATGGAAACGTGCTTATTCGATATTTAAAATGCAAACCGAACTTTCTCACGCGATAGGCCGGATAATGTTTATCCGGCCTGGTTTCCAACGAATCACGGTTAATTGCAACAGTTTCCTTGCTAAATTAACTGGACGATTGCGTGAAGGAACGTCCGGCACCGAAAAATGGGCAGTTTCTCAATTTTCAGAGCCCAGAGCGGTGCCCGCGGGACCACAAATCACCGTTTGCGGCCGGCCTCCGCGTACCCGCTAATTACTAATTAGCAATTAGGCTCAGGCGTGCGTTCGGGCTGCTTTTCTAGGGCAGCCTCAGCTGAAATCATCGCGTTCCAAGCCTAATCGCCGTGTTCGTGCTGGACAAGCCCCTCGTCTAATTGTCTCCGCGTATTACGCACCTCCACGCTGTACAGGGTGTCCTAGAAAAAGTTAGATCCGAAGATAGGTGATTCTGTAAATCTTTCTGAACAACAATTTTTTTTGGCAAAATGCAAAGTGAGGCATGACTTTTGAATTATTAACAAAAACCATTGAACAATAAGAGTACATGTAGGGTTCGCGCTGAGCCACGACCCGAGCCAACATATCCATGGCTGAGTGCGAGCTCTACACGTGCTCTCGTTGGTCACTGTTTTTCGTTAATAATTACAAAATTATGCTTCACTTTGCATTTTGCCAAAGAAAATTGTTGTTCAGAATCACCCCTTTTCGGTTCTATCACTTTTCCTGGGACATCCTGTATACGTCAGACTCGGAACCGAGTACACAGTACTGACTTAAATACCTCATATTACTTTTTCGCAGGGAATTCTATACAACATGAACAAAATAACATAGATATATAAAATGATTAAATGCAGGTATGTTGTAAATATTTAGCCTCTGATCTACCGCAAACCATTTATTAATTGTGGCTACACACTCGGGGCTATTCGTGTGGAAACCGGGATATATTTACAACAAGTGTGCATGTCAGTATAAATTAAAGTGCAGTGAGCAAGAATTTTTACCCCAATTTCTTACTCTGACATGAGTTTTGATTGACATCAATTTTACCCGAGGCTATTCAAGTGCAGTGCACATTACTTCAAAGCATAAACTTATATACAATCTACATGTTTTTATAAAAACCAGATGAAACATGTTAATCGCGTGTAGTTGAAGTCACTTACATCAATTCGTGCAGAAGAGGAATTCGAAACTTGATCAACTACCTATAAGAAATGAATCGCTGTCTATTAAATGAGTCAACAGGTGATCAAGCAACGGAGGAACCATCGCATAAATAAAAACGACTGTTCCCTATTGGCTTATTACTTCTGGTAATGGAAGAAATAGTTGATTAATTGGACGAGCAACTATCTATGTAATGTTCGTTGAATAATTTCTGTGCTTCTGGTGTACTGGTGCGTACCGCGTACTTTATTAGTGATAATTACAGCTTTTCCGCGATGCGATATGTTTTTCTTTTTGGCCCCGGGCCGGCCTCGAATTAGCTCTCGTTAACGAGCCACGATGCTCACGAACCATTTTGTTAATACCTACGCGAAACCCGCTGCGGGCTAGAACGCGATAGAAATGTTCCTACGAATGCACTAGTTCTCATATAATTACCCGAACGATTAAGATATTTAGACATAAGCTATTATTCTCGAGACTTTCACTGAGCCAGAAGAAATGGTTTCGAAAAATTGTCAATTTTATCAACGACGTATGAATGAAATTATTACGGTAATAGTCGAATGATATACGGAAGCGTTTTCTAGACTTTCACGGAAGGAATCGGGAATTTGACCGAATGAAACTGTTACAGCAGCGGGCGAATCTGAATAACAAATGGATGTTTGACGTTTATAGATCCGCGTTCGGCGCAAGGTAGTCATTTCGCGAAGGTGTAACACGACACGGGTTGTTAGAACGTAAAATTCATTATAATCGTAACTCGAAAACGAACTGGAATAAGACGTTGCCCTACAGTGATTACGATCGACGTTATTTACTGCCAACCACAGTGCAATAAGAGGGAAAGCTTGGTACATCTATTAAAAATGTGTAACCGGATGCATGGAAATGTAACCGAATATTCATATTCATTTAGAATCGAACGTCCGGATTGTTGTTTAATAATGTTTTGGGTTTCTGTATTTTTTAATTGGTCATGTGAAAAATAATTGATTAAGTTAAAATAGAATTGAAGAATGAAGTAAACCAGAATCGGTTGTAATGTTGTTGCTGATTTCGAATAAAAATGCATGCTCGTTCGACACGATCGCGATTGTTCGGTTGTGAAACGAGGAAGAGAATTATATTGCGTTATGCTTCGATACCTAACGATTTTTCGATGGATAAGGTACAACAGCTATTTAGCTAATTTCGTTTGTATTTGTTACATACTGCAGTGAAAGTTCAATTAAAGCGTAGAAACGGTTTTCTACAAGCAATCATTTGATACATATATATATATATGTACATAAACTATAATAATCAATTTTTGTTTTGTTCTAGACGAGGCGTTTCGGAGCTGATTGTCATTCTCTGTCTTTGCCAGTCGGGTATGTGACTATTTAAAAAAAGACTACTTACATTGAATACAACATTAGATACAAAATTGATCTATCTAACAAATAAAAAATTGATCTATCTATTCCATTCACTCGACCGTTGATAATATTCGAACTCCTAGCAACTATATCAAAACGTATTTGAATACACCGAGGAATCACTGTATTCAATTTCCTGCCAGGTTGAAAATGCTCGGTTTCTGCTTGGGATAACAAAATCGGTGCAACAACGTTCGCACGCAGCAAAATTACATTCCACGTTGGGTAGGCGTTACACGGTTTTCATCTTGCCGACCCACCGCGAGCATACTAGTAGCTCTTCTCCTGCTCGTATCTGTTGCAAACTACCGGTGTAGCTGCGCGTCCGATCCCGATGGTACCGATATTTGTACGCGTGTAACCGGGTGCTCGTGTACTTGCCAGGTTGCTTCACGCGATACCGTGCTAGATTTACCACAGTCGACCGGTGTGCACGGTCTATGTTCAACTCCGGACAGTAAATACTGGTTTCACAAGCGCGCTACGCGTACAGATGCGATCGACTTCAATTTGTACTTATAAATCCGAGCTTTTCGTTTCGTACACCCGACGTTCCAACGAAACGAATAAGGAATCTTCAGCACGGAATTCGACCCCGGCGTCCAACTTTTGTTTCACTATACGTGCCTTAACGATAAATTAACTGATAAAAACTGTGTATACATGTATAATGCATTATGATATAGATTGATTAAGATTTTATTAGACGATATGATGATGCTGCTAAGAAAACTGAAAACATTTTGCATTTCCGGATAACTGAACTGATCACACGAAACGAGATAGCCGATTAACCATTGGAGATCGCATCGACTTCTTGTCTTGTTAAATCCTTCAGATCTCAAGTAATTCCGCAGATATTAAATCTGAATCTGTTAGGGTTTATGCACTGTATACATTCTCGGTCACTGATTGACACCTTATCTCGCTATCTATCGATCCAAACGTGTATTTGTCTTCTTATTAAGGATTGGCCTCTATCGATCTTGATTTGTCTATCTATAACGCAAAATTCAAAGCCTGTCAGTCGTATATTCGACGTGATAGAAAGATTAGACATCCTTTCACGTAAGTTTCTTCTCGAGGCAATAAAAACATTAATTAAATGATATAGATTGCTCCAACATCGAGTAGCTTGTTGTTAGAAATATTTTACCTTTTACCGATCAGAAATCATGTTCGATTAAATTTACTTCTCAATCGAGAATTGATGCTTAAAGTAATAGGAGATACGAAGGAGTTGCGTTACAACGAATTTCTAATATAAGATGATCAGCACCATCCATCCTCCACGCTTTTTAAGTTTCTTTGTTCGAGTACATAATTCTAATGGATTTATATAGGTCCGTTCAAACGTTCAATATTAGAATTTCAATTTTATTCTTATTTCATACTTGGTATTCTTAATTAGTTTCGTGTTCCTACGTTTAATCAAAAGGCACTCGTCAATGGTAATAGCAATACGGTTCCACGAGCTGTCAGTGCCGCGCTGTGGGATAAATCGCACAGTCGACGGACGAACAGCCAGCAAAACTCGAGCAACGGCTCGAGGAGGAATCGTGAGCGTGGAGTGACGTGGGATCATTTATCTGTAGGACACGGTTTGCCGAGCGCGATGCGAGGGGATGCTCGATAAACTGCGTTATTTATTACGCTCCTAAAGCGCAACTCGCGTCGGATTAGGATTTTTTAGTTTTCTGTTGCCTTCCACGAGTTGAAGAAAAACTCCTTGATTTATGAGAAATGAAACAGGCGAGGGAGTTGTAATCTTCGGCCACCACCGTTTCTTTAGTTAAAATTCTTCAGTCTCTTCTTTTATAAACCTGACACACCTCTTAATGTGATAGTAATGTTTTTGTTATTAAACGATAATAGAACGATTGTTTTAATATAATTTTATTATGTACTTTCGAATGCTTCTAATATTAAGTTATCAAATTCTATTAATGTGAAATTTGACGTGATCAAACGCGACGGCTAGCATGATCCCGTGGTATTTACAATTTGATTCATAGGTGGTAGATTTCACAAGGAAGTGTGCTAGGTTGCTTCAATCATGCAGTATCACCAATTTATCATGTGAGTAAGATGACACTCTGCAATGACCGTTAAGATTGATGTCCACCGCGAACCATCGCGTTAAAAATATCGCTTTACCAGTACTTTGTGAAGTAAAAGTACAGCATTAGGAGACATAAACATTTTTTTCAAACATCATGCAGTGCACAACCGTTTGACAAATGAGCTTGCATACAGGCTTTCGCATTTCCTGTCAGAACAGCAACTCTGCGAATTCACTTTAATCTTTAGAAAAATATGAACTACTGTAGGAATGAAATAACGGTTTGGAAATTTTGAGAATAGCGGAACGGCCAAAAAAATCGTAAACAGCCGCGCGAACAACAGCGGATCGCGGAGCGTTAATTCGAACGAGTGCGTGTGAGTGTGAGTAGAAGCGCGACGCGATTAGTCGATTTTAATATTAATACAGTCAATCCCAAAAGTTTATGCACTTTAGAAACGCATTTTTTAAAAAGAAATCAGACGTCGGACGAACATTGCTAATAATAAACAACAACAAAAAATTTTC